>NC_057803.1:742177776-742477776 GCF_018294505.1 Triticum aestivum
TGCAGCGTATGGAGAATAAATTTAAGCACCATAAGCAAATGGTTCATCATGGTGCATTTGTTCCTCATTTGGGGTCTATTACCAGTTAACCAGAATCATGGACACGGTACATGGCTAATATAGGGATGGCTGGCCCTGACCTTGCTCGTTGAACCCTGTGCGATAGAGTGCTAGCGACATATGCCGGTCGCCAGTCCTTACATTAGCGCAGGTTGTGGTTGGTCTTTTGCCAACTATGTAGTCATATTGCATATGTTTTGGGCCTGAATAGGCCATTACAAGTGCAACCGGCTTTTCTCTGGCAATCTTTGCAAATAGTCTGCTACTTGGTTCAAGGTTGCCAGGATTAGGTTGATTTCTGTACAAACCCAGACACTTGTTTACTGCACCAATACTACTAGTTAAGTAACATACTGAACACCCCTGACCTAAATAAGTCAGGTTATGTGGAAAAACCTGGGAATATCAAACAAAATGTAGCCATTTATCACCAGGACAACCAACTATTTGCATTTTGGAGCTGCAGTAACTACTTAGCACCTAGTGTAACTGTAACGAACATAATCACCTGAACTTGTCTGCTGCTGCTGCTGCTGCTGCTGCATCAAGAGAGTAAATCTATGAACAAATTCCTTAGCATGGTTCATATATTTGGTTCATCATCTGGGTTTATTACCTGTTACATAAACAGAACCTAGAACACCATATATTGCCAAACTATTGCTTCAGCCTTACATGATTGTTTAGTTCTTGACACCAAATCCTTAATAAAACGGGCTGGCAGTTCTTTGATGTCTACATGCTGACATTCCCCCTTATGTGCAGAAAAGAGGGACAACAAACTCAAGAGGAGGTACAGAAGAGGAATCTTAGGGATGAACTTGAGGAGCGTGAACGCAAGCACTTCTCATCCAAGGATAAGTCCTATGTTGGTAATACCTCTCGATCCATCTGCTCTTTCCCCCTCATTTGGGCAGATAGTGCTTGCCATATCCTTTCTGCCGTGATGTTTATCTATTGTTGTTTTACTGTATCTGGGAATTGTAATTGATTAGTTCAACCACTTTTTTCTCGCAGACGAGAGGGACCGGCGAAAAAGTTCAAGCCTGCTCTTAGAAGGTCGGTGACACTACTTCACCAAAATTTGTTTAGTGCCTACGTTCAAGCCAGCATAATGATTTACTTACTCTGTTCTGGTAATCACAGGTTCAAAACGGGATGAGGATAAGATAGTTCCACGTGAAATTGATGCAGATGACTCTGACGTGGAACTCAAAAGTGATGATGAAAGGTATGTTTAGTTCTTGCTCAGTAGTTTATCAATCACACCCGTTCAAAATGCTGATGAGACTCTTCTTTTTGTTGCATTGCATGGATGGGATCGGATACATCTTCTAACTGCATGAATAAATTTTATCCTGAATTGGGGCCCAAAATGTTCACTAGTTGTTATCTACCATACACTTTGGAATTGGGTGATACACATTCTTATGCTGGCTACCATCCTTTTCATTGCAGTCGGATTATGTTTATGTTTACAAGAAAAACATATAGTAAAATAGCAAAAAAGAATAATGCAGCAATTGTCCTGATATTTTTTGGGATAGAGCTGTTTAGCTGGGCCCAGTTTTGTAGTTCAGTTGGTTATCTCAACTTAATTTATGTCTTACTCATCAACTCGAAACTTTTATTCAGCGACGATGATGACGACGACGATGACACTGAGGCACTAATGGCAGAGCTTGAAAGGATTAAAAAAGAAAGAGCTGAGGACAGGCTTAGAAAGGTTTGTTGTTTTCTTCTCCGTATTATCATTTTGAGGCACTCTTTTTCTTTAGGTTTAGAGAATTAATGTGAAGTCATGTCTGTTTGCTGCAGGAGCGTCAGCAAGCAGAAGAAGAGGCCAAGATGAAGGAGGCCGAGCTGATGCGAGGAAACCCACTGATCAATATGAACAACTCTGGCTCCTTCAATGTGAAGAGAAGGTTAGGACAGTGATGCCTAGCGTATCATATTATATGTTTCTTTTATGTTGTGGCGCCCTTTTTTTATGAAAGAATGCTGCCATGCTTTATGCCGAGCTTAATCCTGTTCATATATGTTTTTGTCACAGGTGGGATGATGATGTTGTATTCAAGAACCAGGCTCGTGGAGAGACCAAGACACCATCAGAAGTGATTTCCACCGCAAGTTTCTGCATAGGTACATGAAATGATGCTGCTGTACGCTTTATGTTGCCTGGACAGTATGCATGCTGAAAGAGCCTGTGATGTTTCTGTATTCTGAAGATCGATTTGTATGACATAACTGTAACAGCTACGTTATCTTAATGGTGATATGTTTACCCTGTTCCTAAGAGTAAAGAAAAGAACCCACTGCTTGTGTATTACTGATGCTTCGCTGTGACCTCAGGATGTTTCTATTAGTACATTGACCTGGAAAATATGTATGCTTGTCGAGTACTCTCAGTTTGTTTGACTGCCCAGCAGTGTCTTGGAAAAATCATTGAGCGCTTGATACACAAATTTTCTTGTCGGCCTTCTCTTTGGGAAAGTGATTTAATTAAACTAGCAACTAAAGTTCCTTCTCTATTTGATTGTTTTCTGGTTTTGCTAGGTGGATTTGATTGTTTTCTGGTTTGGCTAGATGGACAGTTAGTGACAGTTTATCCGAGCAAATTGGCAGGTTACCCTTTGCCTCTTTCTCATAGCATTGGAGTCGTTGTACTGCTCGGAGATTGATATCCTGGTTCTCCAATACAAACATGGCTATTTTTTTTTGGAGGGAAACATGGCCACTTTCCTTGTGGCAATAGCATAATAATCTGATGCGGGGGCAGAAACACCCATGCATCCATCCTCCTCTCGAGCCCTGTACGATTGCAGCCGTCCACTTTACTTGAACCCTAGGTGGTAGGTGGCGAGTGGCGACGGCAGGCACCGTATATAAATCGGTCAGCACTCCGACGCCGATATACCCTCCTATCACCTGTGGCCAATCTGCCTCCCTTCTCCACGGCGGCAGTTGGCATCCATCCGTCGATCGCCAGGCATCACCGCCGGATCCCTTGCGTCCAAGAGAACGACGGGGGATGACGATGACGGCGAGGTCGCTCGGAGGCCCTGCACATCGCCTGCCGCGACGGCATCACCGAGGGGGACCCAAGGAAGAATTTCTTGGTCCCGATCCGCTTCTGCAGCTTCAAACCTCGGTACTTGACAGAGAGTCTATGTCAGTCAGTACACACACGATTCATCCATCTATCTGCAACAAAATCATTCATCCATCTCCCTTCATCTTTTCTTCTCTTGTCTTGTTCGTCCTGACTTGTGGATTTACAGCCAAGTCTGCCCTCGCTGGATGCCTGATATGGAGTCGTGCATGGTGTACTCGGCCATCAATGTCGTCTCCATCAAATTAACCGGATCCGGTCGGTAATACGGTATTGTTCTTGCAAGGGATAAGATTGACTACAAGCGTGTCTACGTCTTCAGACGTGAAAGATGAAATACCCCCACATCATCAGCTCCAGGCCAGGTGTGTACATCTTCTTCCCCAAAATTGTTTCTTATTATCATTGTTGGTTGCTAGAATGTGCTAGTGAAATATCCGTAAATCTACTGTGAATAAAAGGCGTGTATATATGCTGAATTCCATCCTAATATTATAGGATCGTTGCTGCAGTGGTGAATAGGTACATTAGTTTGGCAACCATTTAGGCTTACTACAAACTACAAATTTGCTAGGTTTATGCCCTGTACACATCATTGAAGATTCTTGTATATGAACCTTTTTCCCGATAAAATCAGGTCCTTCTCTGCCAGTATCATATATCAATATTTACCGTATTTTTTCTTGCTTGGTTGCAAATAGCATTATTCAGAAGCTTCACATTTATCGTATACACTTATGTCTATGAAAATAGTTTGTGAATTACCTTTTTAGTTGATGGCATCGTCAAGGGAAAAAGAATTTGATTATGCAAAAAGTATCGCATCGATGAATTTGAAACCTTCGGTATTACTGAGAAGGACCTAGCGATTTGGAGAATTCTCATGAGATCCAATAGTCATAGCGACCTCTACACATTGTCCAGCAACTGTGTCATCCAGTGAGTCCTCTCAGTTGTTGGCGACCTGTGGCATCAGCGGCTTGACCAACCTAGCAATAAATATCTGTCTACTCTAGCCAACTTCCTTCAATCATGTAATAAAAATACCTCTTCTCACGTTAAACATGTCAAATACTAAAGCAACCACGTTTGCCATTTTCTCCATGTGCATTACTGCTAACCTTTTCAATTAATATAGTGTGATTTTTCGACATCGCCTATTTGCAGCTTTGCGGGTTCCCAATATTACTTCGTTTTCCCTTGACGATTCCTCCCACTACTCATGGAATTTCTCCCTACATAAAAATCGGAAAACTTTGCTACTCTCCATCCATTCTTCACCGACACTCTCACCCAATTTCACATACCCATCAAATGCATACAACGCGGCAACAGACAGGGGCGCAGCCAGGATTTCACCATGGGGGGGGGGGGGGGGGGAGCAAAGAACACATTGAAGCACACAAGAGACATAACACAAAAATATTTCAAGTCTTGAATATTGTAGTGATATCAAACATGTAATAGTATAAGCTTTACAATAAAAGGACTACATTTCTACTAGTTCGAATGCAGATCTATGCCCCCCAGCCGGTCGATCGAACAAATCAATAATCTCATTAACCTCATTAACATTGAACTTTGCGGCTATTTCCTTCCCAATGTATACAACCATGTAAGGTCGAAGAAAATCGTCACTCATTTTACTTCGGAGACGCGTCTTGATAATCTTCATTGCTGAAAAAGCTCTCTCCGCAGTTGCAGTTGACACCGGGAGATAACCAAGCGCAATAATCTATCAACCATTGGACACACAGAGGCTTTACCTGCTTTATGCAATGCAACGGTCAAATCAGCCAGTGATGACGAAGAGATTTCAGCTCTGGATGGTTGCAAACATCTAACTGATAGTGTGGAAGTTGTGAGTCTAGGCGAGCCTGCTCTTGACTAGAAAAATCCACTGGATAGAATTTTTTCACAAGCCTGCAAATCTTTGATATGTCAAATGAGTCATGCCTTGGATCCAAGGATGCACAGAGTGTCATTAGCTCTGTAGTCTGAACGCTAAAACGGTCATTTAGCTCAACCAGTTGTTGATCTATCGCCACACTGAACACATCTGCTTTGTAGTGGTGAAGCACCATGATGTTATTATGTTTATTCTGAGAGTTAGTCACATCAACATACCTGTAAATTACAAATACAGTATATGTGTTAGAATAAAGCATATGTAATTAATATTACTCTATGATACAGTAGAGGAAAGATACACACTTGCGACTCATATCGGCGATCTCAGCTTCATGCTTCACACAAAAGGTTTTAACCTCCTCTATGAGAGGTTCCCATCCTTCTTCTCTTAGATCAACTTCTGGAGTGTTTGGCTCAAGACATCTGTGATTTTCATAATCCTCTCCACGAGGTGCAAAATGAACACAAAATCAAAAGAAACAATTATCCTTGGGGCGCCTCCAGCATCTCCACTAGAATATTGTGTCACCGAACGATCATTCGCTATACTTCATAGGACTATAATTGTGGCACCAAGCATCTTCCTCAAGCTCCGAATTGACTTCAAGTGTGAACTCCATCTAGTGTCTGCTGGTCTCTGTAAAGAGCCTATCTGGTTTGCTCCTTTTCACGTATCAAGATCCCCCAGTTCAATTTCACGTGCAATCTCAGTGGCTTGATTTGCTAGTAACTCATCATTGCGTTTAGGTGAAGCACTAACAACATTTATTACAAAATTTGCATGTTGAAAATAATTATGGACTTCATGTACCTCTCGTGATGCTGCAACAAGGGCCAATTGAAGCTGATGCACCATACAATGAATGTAATATGCATAAGGGCACGCCTTCAGAATTAAAGCCTTCAATCCATTCCACTGCCCTCGCATATTACTGGCCCCATCATAGGCCTGACCTCTGATATCTTTAACATTTAAATTGTTATCTACTAGACCAGTGCAAATTGTCTCCTTGAGAGTCAATGCAAGAGTGTCATTCACATGAATGACATGAACAAAACGCTCCTGTATGAACCCCTTCGGTGTCGGGAAATCGAAGGACCAATGCCATTTGCTCTTTCTTGGATTCGTCGCGAGCTTCGTCAACCATTATAAAAAATTTGCTATCACCAATTTCTTCTCTAATTGTTCTTTGCACCTTTCGAGAAAGTATACCAAGAATTTCCTCTTGAACCTGATGAGATGTGTACTTTGCGTTTCCAGGAGCATTTTCCAAGACAACATCTTTCACCTCCTTGTTATAAGAAGCCAAAAGTTTTACCACTTCTAGGAAATTACCCCGATTAATGGATCCTGGAGATTTATCATGCCCTCTAAAAGCACAAGCCTAGAATGTTAACCACCTGCATCATATCATATAATTGTTTTGTTAGGATACTACAACATTCAATATTTTAATTATTGGAACAGAAGATGGAAGAAAAATATTGCTTACTGGATGGAATCAATTGTAACTTTGAGCCTTAGCCTTGCATCTAAAATCGTTTTTGCGGATTCTTTCCCAAACACCTTATCAATATGAGTCTGCTGTTTTTAAAATTATCACAACAACGAACTGAGAAGTTATGGGCTGAACCAGCTTTACCCATATGAGTTAAAAAAGCACACTCTTTCCCATTATTCACCTTCTTCCTCCTATCAAAGCCCCAAACAGTAAATGTTTCTGAGCCGCACTTCCCAATCGGCTTTCTTGAGAAGAGGAAACAATGGAAGCAATATGCACGCTTTGTGTAAGGTGAAAACTCGAGCCATTCAAAATCCTTGAACCAACAAATGCCGACGATGTTTCGGTGGATCATCATTATATGGTTACTCTCTCATGTATAGCATGTATCGGCCTTCAGAAATATAGAATTGGCGTGCTTCATTTTGCTTATCAAGAGGGAGTTCCCAAATCTGTTTGCGCTTTCCAGGGTCTCGCTCGAATGGTGTGCTTCCGATTCTTTGTTGTTCTAGAACTTCTACTTCTACAGATGCCTCAATATTTTGCTCGGGGGGTGGCATATCAACTGAACTGAGATTGGGGACATTATGATCAGTGGGTTGCTCTGTGACATCGACCTCCACGGTTGCATTTGCATTTTCAACTGTGGAGTTTGAAGCAATTGGCTTGAAAAAAATCACTTATCGGTGGTATCTTCCTCTTCTTCATGACCTATGCAGTTCTTATATTAGTACAAAGCAGATATGTAATCTGGAATTGATCTGACAAGTGCCAAAATATACTAAGTCCCTAACCACTAAGTAGTAAGTACTAACAGTTGATCAATTGATTTGTTGAATCAAACTGACGAGTGACAACTACAATACTATTAAGAACCTGTAGTGGGTAGACAATAATACCTCCTTTGATCACGGGACATGATTAGTTAGGAATTCGGTGTGGGCTTGTGGCGATGCCGTGCGGCTGCCTGTACTTGATTGATGTGCGGTCGGCAGTAGCTTCGCAATCAGCAATCGACGACGGGCGAAACACGGTGGCGTGACGCCCGGCGGTCGGCGTCAATGAAGCCCTAGCGGCTAGCAGGTTGTCCGTACAAAAGAGTCCAGGTCTCTAGGAAACTAGTCGCGTGCGTGTCTTTCATCCTTGTTCGATTGAGATGGTGGATGGGTACCAGCGTATACATGCGTGGTAACGCAGCCTTGGCCCTTCTTGCGTTTTGGGCTTGACATGTGTTTAAACCATGCATATCTTTGTTAATGCACTGATGGCCAGATAATTATGCCTAAACTATTAGTACTAGTCCCCGCTGCAGTTCGTTGGGGGGGGGGGGGTGGGTTCCCACTGCCTCCCTCTGGCAACGCATGAATTCCTCACCACATCCCTTCGCAAGCTCTCTTCTCGCCATTATACTATTTTTCTAGTCGGCCTATTATCTTGAACTGCCTGCAAATAAAAATTAAAGAATCTCCCCTAATTCATTTTCCAATGGAGATTTGGGGTTTGGGATCTTTGGTGGTGAATGGATCTGGTGCGATCGAAAGTGGCTACAGTGTAGGAAAAATATGTTCATCAATTGTCAAATGGCGAGAAATAAGAACTTTGTGCATTCGTAGACCGAGGCATTGATAGTTCTTGTGTTTGAGGGAGTAATCGAAGAACACAATGTGTGGAGCGAGGTAAGAGTTTCAGCGGGGTCGGGGGGGGGGGGGGTGGCAGTGGTGGAGAGTTTCGAAAGCAGAGTGAGCCGAACATGCGCATATGATCATAGGTAGGATGGTGGACAAAGATGCAAAAATATGGTGTTTGAAATTGGATGGAGGAGGGTTGGGGGTTGAGAATGTAGGCAAGAATTTGTGAGACTTCAACCCATAATTGGGTTAGGTGGAGATGGTCGTGGCACAATAGGACACGTGAGATGTCTTCTATAGTGCGTATGAGCCGCTTGATTTTAATCTTTTGAAGTGAGGTTTAGGAATAAGATAGCCTAAAGGAAGTGCCATGTCCAGAAAAATGTTCACGGCAGTAGATGCATTGGATGGGTACATGAAATTGTGTGAGAATGTATGTGAAGAAGCGAAGGAGGGTAGCAAGGTGTTGGATTTGTAACATAGGGAGAAAGTCCACGAGTAGTGGGAGAATCACGAAGGACAATGCGATATTGTTGGTAACCCGGGAAGCTACAAGTATCTAAGTGATGTCCATAGATCACAGTGTATTAGTCGAAAAGGTGTAGTAGTAATAAACATTGAATGAGAAAATGTCAATTGTGGTTGCCTTCCTATTTGACATGATTCACAAATATGAGGTGAGGTGTATTTATTACACGATTGAAGGGAAAGTTTGGTCAAAATAGAAAGAGGTCTATTGATAGGGTGGCTGGTCCATTGATGCCATGGTTCGCCGACGACGGTGATGTCTTCATGGACATCGAAGTCACTAAAGAACGGGCAGAGGTTGCCAAGACTATTGGATCTCTTTAGGGTTCGTCAAGTTGTAGGTCCTTCATAGTAAAACCAAACGGGTCAAATTCGATGGTGTGATGATTATTACATCATTGAATTTGATCCCTTCGGTTTTACTATCAAGGTCCTAAGAATTTGTAGAATCTTCAATAGATCCAATAGTCATGGCGACCTTTACCCTGCAACTACGGCGTCCAATAAGCACAATCCATCATTGGCAACCTGTGGCATCAATAACTTGACCACCCTAGCATTTCCACTTTAGCTAAACTTCCTTCAATCATGTAATAAAAACACCTCTCCTCATGGTAATCATGTCAAATACGAAAACAATCACGTTTGTCATAATCTCATTGCATGTCTATTACTGCTGTACATTTTCAATTGATGCATTGTGATTTGTTGACCTCACCTGTTTACAGCTTTTCGGGTTACCAACATTTCCTTGGTGTCCTGTAGTTATCCTCGACCAATGATGCTGTTGTACGCTTTATGCTGTCTGGATAGTATGCATGCTGAAAGAGCCTGCGATGTTTCTATGTTCTGAAGATCTATTTGTATGACATAGCTGTAATAGCTACGTTATCTTAATGGTGGTATGTTTACTCTGTTCCTAAGAATAAAGAAAAGAACCCACTGCTTGTGTTTTATTGATGCTTCGCTGTGACCTCAGGATGTTTCTATTAGTACATCATGTACTCAGTTTGTTTGGCTGCCCAGCAGTGTCTTGGAAAATTCATTGAGCGCTTGATACACCAATTTTCTTGTCGGCCTTCTCATTGGGAAAGTGATTTTAATTAAACTAGCAACTAAAGTTCCTTCTCTATTTGATTGTTTTCTGGTTTGGCTAGATGGACGGTCAGCGAGAGTTTAGCCGAGAAAATTGGCAGGTTACCCTTTGCTTCTTTCTCATGGCATTGGAGTCGTTGTGCTGCTCGGAGATTGATATCCTGGGTCTCCAATGTTGGCTGGCCACTTTTTTCATGGCTGGCCAGGAGGAGCCAGAGGATGTTTATGTTTTCTCCTTGTTTATTTGGTCAGTCAGTTCTGTTTGCATGGTTGCATCTGTTGTATTCTTATTGTTCAGAATCTGCATAGAGGATATCTTGATTTTGTCGAATGATGTTGAGATAATGTTGCTTGTCATCGAATTCGAATGAAGTAGCTTATTTTCCTTTCTATTTCTTCTCTCTTCTACTTTGGATTTATCATTTATTTGGTCTTCTTTGTTGCATGCAAATTGAACTTTTATTTGCTTGCTGGTTCGTTAGGGGATGATCTTACTAAGCCTGCAATTGAAGTTGTGTTCTTGGTTTGTGGTTCTCACAGTTTGATTAATGTCTAATGTCTAATTTGTGATTACTGTAGTAGTAGTAGGGAGAGTTTTAGCCGAGCAAAATGGCAGGTTACCCTATGCCTTGGTTTCTCATGGCATCAGAGTCGTTGTTCTTCTCGGAGATCCGTCACTCCCAGGTTCTCGCGATGTTTGCTAGCCACTTTCCTGGAGCTGTCGATCGAGGCTGGGTGAACATATTCTCTTTGGTTGAATTAGTAAGTTGGCCTCCAATGACTGAGATCTGTTTTGTCGGCCATGGCTAAACTTAATCTGCTGGTTCTGTCTATTTTATCGGTTGATATTTTCAGATTGTGGCCTGTTTCTTACTGCTATCTACTCCCTCCGTCCGGAAATACTTGCCGGAGAAATGCATAAAAATGGATGTATCTAGAACTAAAATATGTCTAGATACATCCATTCCTCCGACAAGTATTTCCGGACGGAGGGAGTACTACCTAGGGCTGCTCCTGACCATGATTTTGTTATGATTTTTGGTGTCTGTTGAACGCTTTGTTAGTTGGTTGATTTCTGATTAGACTCGACTAAAGTAGTGAGAGTTTAGCCAAGCAAAATGGCAGGATACTCTTTGTTGCTGTTTCACATGGTAATCGAACCGTGCTGCTGTTGGGAGGTCCATCATACCCGGCCCTCTATTGGTTTGGTCGAGACTCGAGAGGGCCTAGGGTCATTGTTTAATTGTTGAGTCGATTCTGTGTGTATTGGTGTTTGGCTCGAGACTCAGCAAAGGATCTAGGAGCTGGTAATTCTCTTGTTCTTGATGTTGACACAAATGTTTCTTGTTATCCAATCCAATGAAGTATTGTATATTATTTTCTGGTCTGTCCTCTGTTATGTCGAACTGCCGGCAAATCAGAGCGAAAGGGATCCTTGGTGCTCCTCCGGTTACAGTGTTTTGACGACAGATTTTGGCAGTATGTGAATCTATGGTTTCGTTTTTTTGGGAGAGCAACATTCTTATTATCTTGAGAAAAGAGGAAGCCCCTTTTTGATGGAGGGAAATTAAGGTGTGTTCCTGATGTATGCTGTCTCCCAGAAGAATTTTATTGTATAGTATTGTCCAGAGATGAAACAGAGATGAATCAATGTATATGATGGTAGTACTCTACCCGGACAGTTAGTGAGAGTTTAGCCGAGCAAATTGGCAGGTTACCCTTTGCCTCTTTCTCATGGCATTGGAGTCGTTGTATTGCTCGGAGATTGATATCCTGGTTCTCCAATGTTGGCTGGCCACTTTTTTCATGGCTGGCCCGGAGGAGCTTGGGGAAATTTATGTTCTCTCCTTGTTTAGTTCGGAATGTGCATAGAAGATATCTTGATTTTGTCGATTGGTGTCGAGATAATGTTGCTTGCCATCGAATTCGAATGAAGTAGCTCATTTTACTTTCTATTTATTCTCTCTTCTACTTTGGATTTATTATTTATCTGGTCTTCTTTTTGCATGCAAATTGAACTTTTATTTGCTTGCTGGCCCCTTAGGGGGAAATGATCTTACTTAGCCTGCAATTGAAGTTGTGTTCTTGGTTTGTGGTTCTCACTGTTTGGTTAATGTCTAATGTCTAATTTGTGACTACTGAAATAGTCGTATGTTGAGATGGATGTGTGGCCACACGAGGAAGGATCGAGTCCGGAATGATGATATACGAGATAGAGTTGGGGTAGCACCAATTGAGGAGAAGCTTGTCCAACATCGTTTGAGATGATTTGGGCATATTCAGCGCAGGCCTCCAGAAGCTCCAGTGCATAGCGGACGGCTAAAGCGTGCGGAGAATGTCAAGAGAGGGCGGGGTCGACCGATTTTGACATGGGAGGAGTCCGTTAAGAGAGACCTGAAGGATTGGAGTATCGACAAAGAGCTAGCTATGGACAGGGGTGCGTGGAAGCTTGCTATCCATGTGCCAGAGCCATGAGTTGGTTGCAAGATCTTATGGGTTTCACCTCTAGCCTACCCCAACTTGTTTGGGACTAAAGGCTTTGTTGTTGTTGTTGTTGTTGTGACTACTGAAATAGTAGGGAGAGTTTTAGCCGAGCAAAATAGCAGGTTACCCTATGCCTCAGTTTCTCACGGCATCGGAGTCGTTGTGCTGCTCAGAGATCCATCACTCCCTGGTTCTCATGATGGTTTCTGGCCACTTTCCTGAGGCCGGTGAGCGAGGCTGGGCGAACATATTCTCGCTTTGGTTGAATTAGTCAGTTGGCCTCCTTGCTCTGCCGTTTTCTTATTTTCCAATGATATGATCTGTTTTGTCGGCCATGACTGAATTTATTTGCTGGTTCTTTCTATTTTATCGGTTGATATTTTCAGACTGTGCGTTTTTCTTATTGCTATCTACAGGGCCGAGCCAGAAAAATCGGAGGCCCCATGCGAAACTCTAAAGCGGGCCCTTTCTTGCTTAAAAAACTACATAAGTAGAAGTATAATAATATAAAGATCATAGAATCTTACATGCCAATTCTTGGTTGTATAGACTTCACCTAAACAACACCAATCTTTTAGTGTTCTTTGTAATAAAATCTTCAATAATATCCTCACAATCAATCTTCTCAAATACATGTTTTCTAAGTTAAACCCTTTTCTTTTTGTTTCTTATTGCACTTATGGTAATCATATTCAAGTTTTATAAGTGAATACTTAACTTGGATCTTGCAATACCAATGCCTAATAGATGAAAAAAGAAAATGCGAGATTTGAGCAACACTAGATAGTGGGTGGAAATCAGAATGCCCAGTTAAAGCCTCACGGGATTGCCGGTTATCTTCTAACGATGATGCTTAAGAAATTGGAGATGGCATGAACATGAATAAACTTTACCTGCGGGCGGACAGAAGTTGAGAAGAATCCCTTTTCTCGGTCCCTCGCTGGAGGTTCCTGCCTTCCTGGACCAGTCGTGCTCCCTTGACTCGATCCCTCGCTGGACAGAAGAATCCCGACCTAATCTGCATCGATGTCCGCTGAAGGAATAAACGAAGAGACGAGTTGCTGCTCGCTTGTCTCGATCGCTGGAGAATTGGAGACGAGGAGACGCACGATGCACTGGATCGATGACCTGCTTCAGTGCGCCAGGCGCACAGCGGCCTAGAGAGCAGAGGCCCATCTATTGAAGGAGCGTTTCAACCAATTGGGCTGAGCCTAGTAGCTTGCATGCAAAAAAATCTGGAGCCCCTCAAAACTATGGGCCCTGTGCGGGCGCACAGGTTGCACCCCCATGGGCTCGGGCCTGGCTATCTACTACCTAGGGCTGCTCCTCTTGACCATGCTTTTCTTTTGATATTTTGGGTCTGTTCAACGCTTTGTTAGTTGGTCGATTTCTGATTAGCCTAGACTGAAGTAGTGAGAGTTCAGCCGAGCAAAATGGCAGGTTACCCTATGCCTCAGTTTCTCATGGCATCTGGGTCGTTGTGCTGCTCGGAGATCAATGACTCCTGGTTCTCATGCTGTTCGCTGGCCACTAACCATGGGGCTAGTGAGTGAGGCTGGGTGAACATATTTTATCTTGGTTGAATTAGTATGTGTGTTGCATGTTGAGAGCGATTGAGATCTGTTTTTGTTGGCCTTGGCTGACTCTGTTTTATGCTCCAGAGAAGATATATGATACTTGTCTGCTGATTCTTTTGATTTTGTTGGTTGGTATGTTCAGACAGTGGTTTGCTATCTACAACTGGAGCTGCTATTCCTAACCTGCATTTCTTATGTTTTCCATGCTTCGTTTGACAGTTGGTTAATTTGTTGATTCCTTATTAGACTAGACTGTAGTAGTGTGCGAGGAAAATAGCAGGCTACTCTTTGTTGCTGTTTCACATGGCATTGGAACCGTGCTGCTGTTTGGAGGTCTATCACTTTACTGGTTTACTGGTTTGGGGCCCTCCAGTGTCCATGCCCGCTTTACTGGTTTGGTCGAGACTGGAGAGGGCCCAGGGCCATTGTTTAATTGTTGAGATCGATTCTGCGTGTATTGGTTTTGGCTCGAGACTGAGCAAAAGATCTCTGAGCTGGTAATTCTCTTGTTGTTGATGTTGGGAGATATAAGTTGCTTGTTATCCAATCCAAGGAAGCAGTGCATGTTATTTTTTGGTCTGCCCTCTGTTATATTGAACCGCCGGCAAACCAGAGCAAAAGGAATCCTTGGCGCTCGCCCGGTTACGGTTTTTGACGACTGGTTTGGCAGCATGTGAATCTATGGTCTCATTCTTTTTTGTGAGCGCGGCATTGTTGTCTCGAAAAGAGGAAGGAAAGCCCCCGTTTGATGGAGGGGAAATAAGGAATGTTGCATGCTGATGTATGCTGTGTCCCTGAAGAATTTTGCTGTATAGTATTGTCCGTGGATGAATTGGAGATGAATTAATGTACATGATGGTAGTACTCTACCCAGTTCCAAATGTAGAAGAGTAAATCATACTCCCTCCCTCCGTCCGTCCGGAAATCCTTTTCTTAGATTTGTCTAGATACAGATGTCTTGTGTCCGTTCATTAATTGTTTCCGTCTCATCTTTGTTGATGCGACGTCGGTTGTGATGTCAGTCTCTCCACAGAAACAAAGTAAAAGCACACAGTAGTACAGAGATTAGAGGAGATGTGTACACTGTATATCCAAAGTAGTGCAGGTACCACAACACGTTACAGCGACTGTAACTCTTGGCCTGATCCTCAGGGCGTGCAAAACCGAACCAAAAAACCAAGCCGGATCAAAATTTTGGCTTTTATGGTTGTCGGGTACAGTTAATGGTTTCCACATCTCAAAACCGTATGCCATTTGGTTTCTTCGGTTAAAAACCGAAAACCATTGGGTTGAAACCAAAAAACCAAAATGATGTGAAGTGCATGCTCGCTAAAATTAATTTGCAAGGACTAGAGTCAAACTCCTAACCTCGGACTAGAAGGCCTAGTGCGTTGAAGCCTAGTAGCCAACCAGGCCTTGCTGATTTATACTAGGAAGGACAAAATTATATACTTAATACGCATACGCCATTATACCAATTCCACAAAGTCACCATGTGCTTGTAGAAAGTTGCCCATCCACAAGGTATAATAAAGCTTGTAAAGCATAAACAAGACGGCAAAAAATCACTTCATCATCATTGGATAACTAAGTTTGTTACATGAGACAGTTGCCTATCACTCTCACGTGAGTGATTCGTCAAGTTATTTCCTACTCTGAACTGTCAAGGAAGTTGTGCGTAGGAAAAAGATGTACAGCAATGAAACATACTCCAATCTTTGATTACTCATGAACTAAAAATTGAAATATGTGACAAAAAAGCATGTGTTCTTAAAAACTCCGTGTCAACTTTGGTTAATATGGTTATTACCCAAACCGAACCGAATTCAAATGGTTATTACCGAAACCGAACCGTATTTTTATACGAAACTGTATAAACCAAAGTATAAAAACCATATTAACCAAAAACCATATAAACCGAACCGAATCAAACCTAAAAAACCGAACACACACCCTGACCTGATCCCAACTGCCGACACCCACCCCCGTAGCACCACGACGTAACAAATTCCTATATGCCTGTTGCAACCGGTCCATCCATCCTTCTCTCGAGCCCTGTATGGTCCAAGCCGTCCATTTGAACCCTGTCAGCCACCTTATATATAACGGTGCCTACTCACCAACGTCGATATAGCCTTCTATATATATCACCCATCTCCATGGCTGCTGCGGCGGTGACAGTTAAGATCCATCGATCAATGCGGGGCGGCACCACCGCCGGACCCCCCGCGACGGCAACACCGAGCGTGACCCGCTTCTGCAGCTTCAGCATCGCCGGCCGGCTTCGACCTCGACTCCACATGGGAGTGTATGCCAGCACACACGCACATCGATATCCATCTTGAACCCGTCCATTCATCCATCTCACTTCGTCTTCTCTTCTCTTCTCTTGTTCGTCCCGACTAGTGGATTTCCATGACCACCTGGGATCTTCTCCCACCACAGGGAAATCACCATGTGAGTTTGGGGGATTGGGAGGAAACTGCTAAATTTCATAGAAAAAATATAATGTCAAAAAAACTGCAAACTAACTACAATTCTTTTTACACAAACATCATTTCAGTTCAAAATTAATTGAAATGTGTATATATGTCCTTGGAAAATCCATGAAATCCGAAATTTTAAGGGAAAACAGGAAACATGAAGTGTACACATAAAAAAACAGTAAAATAATTCAAACCAATCATACAACTGATCATAAGCTATATATACATGTCAAGTCACACAAGTACTGCTACACCAAAGATAATTAATATGTTAATCATGGTCTAAACATTGCAATGCTAACTCCAATATAAATCAAGCAATAATTAGCATTCAGTTTCATTATAAACGATGCCTGTATGTGATTGCCATGCCAAAAGGATTTGTTGTTGGAAGAGTCACTCTGCTGAAGGCCTGAAGCTTTCACATTTAACTTCTTTGCACATTTTCATTGGCTAGCTTTAAGAAACCCACAAAGCAGCTACTATAGTACCGAGGCCAGCAGCAGCACTGGTGGTGACTCTGCTGCGTGCAACTCCATCGCCACGAGACTGTTGCAAAGTTCAGTTGGCTACATCGTCGCACCTAGCACATGACGTGCACACACCATGCAAGTGTGCTTATACATACGCCTTCTGTTCCTAAATGTAAGAGTGCTATTTGAACTGTCAAAACGTCTTACATTTAAAAACACAGGTAGCACAATACAAGAGTAGACACATTTTATGTCATGTGGCACGCAAACTGTACATGAACGATATGGTACTATATATTATGTATGAATCTTATATTAAGTGTGATTAACTGCTACTCCCTTCGTAAAGTAATATAAGAGTGTTTAGATTAAACACTCTTATATTTCTTTACAGAGGGAGTATTTTTTGTGGTTTATACTTTAGGGTGCGAATTTGAAGAGCATTCATCGGCGTGACGCTGCGGACGTGATGGGGCCGACAGACGTCATCTTCCATGACCGATTGTTGTCAACGACGACCACAAAGCTGTCATCCAACTCGTGTTAATAATTAACACCCATCGAATTGACCAATGACTACTACACAGAAAGTAATCGAGGGGAAAAGGAATACCATAGCACGCGCTCGATCGATTAGTCGGTCCTGTGTTAATTCCTCATGGCGCATTTGGTGTTCTCTCATCTCACCCCTCTGGCGGTTAATACAAAATTAGTTTACTAATTATTGTTTTTAGAAAGGGTGAACATTAGTTAGTTTACTGATGGTTGGGGATTGCCTACTAACGACTACTTGTGAATTCTTTGAGTTGTTAATCCTCCAGTCATGCCCTTAGCAAGCATGCATGCTGGACTCCATTAGCCGGCCATGCCCGACCATCATCACTCATCAAAGATCTCGAGTCAGGTCATTATTTCGGTGCTTTCACGACCAAATTGACATAAACAAGTTAATTAACATTTGCTCGGCACTGTTCGTCGCATCTGATGATTTGATCGTCTCCTTTCACGACCAGCAATGTAGTTTAGTGTTGTTGTAGATTCGATAAGAACTTCAATACTCTTTATCACAAAAGAGTATTCGGTTGGCTTTTCCATCAACACGCTTGCTAGCTTTAACAAGTCAGATCCAGGATATGTACCAGAAAGCGGTCGTAAAAAGATTCAGGATATGTAGCAGAAAGCGGTCGTAAAAAGATTCAGGATATGTAGCAGAAAGCAGTCAACACACACTGGTTCTGCTCAAGAAAGATTGTTACCTCAACCATTTTACTGAAGTTATAGAGTTTTTCAATTTTGACCTGAATGTATAGGAGTAAAGGGGCTTCAGAATATTAACATAAGATGTACAATTCTACCTGATGATGCCAAAGTGTGATCTGTGTGCGTATCTGTTCAGACTTAGATTGTGACCCAAACATCATTAACTTAACCGAAAGAACAAACTTTGAGCCTGTATCTGACGCAACATTGGAATATTGACCATGCATGCTATCATGACACATCATATTAAGGTACTTTGGGGATCGTTGCAGGCCGAGAAGCCATAAGCAAAGGTTGATGTGATGGTAACTAATGCTACCAGATTACTCATATCTGACGCATTTCATTTCTCCGATGTTCCTTTTCGTCCAAAAGATGATTCCCTCCTCGCTATTAAGTTAAGGAAAGGTAGTAGAATGCCAACCATACAAAACAATGATCAAACTATCAAATTTTATTTAGACTTTTTCTTTTCTTTGGAAAGGGATATTCCGGTACTCTACATCCGTCGATACATACAACCCTGTTATTAAAGCAAAGTTAAACATCCAAGCAGTCTTGCAATAAAAGAAAAAACAAGTGGTGCCACAATCGGCCTACAATATTGCATGACTCATTCACAAATCCTACTACAGGACCATCATCTAAACTGGTTGAACATAACCCAAGCGACCATCTCTCACTGGCTATACCAAAAAGCCATGGTCGTCCATGCCTCCACACGACGCACGGAACACCACATATTGGTCCACCTGGTAGCTCCAAGGATAACTGCAACTTTTTTTTGGAAGTTTTGACATGTTAAAAATAATAATCAGCGAAACAATTCCAGATGGCCCAAACTAAAGCACAACCCCTGTCAATCAGTTTTCAAACAAATTTGGTATGCTTGTTGAAGCGGGTGAATTATAGCAACATGGATGGCAGGACAGAGTACGGTGGTAAAAGGACAGGTCAAAAATAAGTGTTGATTTGTTTCCTCCTTATTATCACAAAAGCTCACACTTCTTGGAGCCCTCCATCTCCATTTGGCCAGATTATATTTTTCTGAGAACCACATTTCTGTCCAAGTACCACATGGAAATCTTGTCTTTAAGACTTTAACGGCATTTTGATCTTCCAAATGTATTGCTTGCGACAAACTAGATCGGAGTTGATGATGTTAGCATACAAGGCATTTTATCAGCATATTGATCTTCCAAATATATTGCTCGTGAAAATTGAAGGGTCATTGACGAGGTCAACATACATGGATTTGACAAAGAAAACACCAGCTAAACACATCATGTTCTTGATACTAATCGATTGACATTAATCTAGGAACTAAATATAACCAAGTCATCCACTTATACCTAGTGAGCAGCCCTCAAAACTCGATATTCAAAGGGCTCACTCCTATTACGAAAGCTATAGAAATATCTTTGCGCTACACAATATTGTAAATACTTGGATACTAATGCCAAGAGGCGCATCAACTAGCCATGTGTCCTCCTATAATCTCGTCTGAAAGCCATTACCAACCAAGAACGAACCTCGTCTAAAAAAATCCGCCTTGAAACTCATCATGCCTTTTGAGGGAGTCCTGGATTAGGGGGTGTCCGGATAGCCGAACTATCATCATCGGCCGGACTTCCCAGACTATGAAGATACAAGATTGAAGACTTCGTCCCGTGTCCGGATGGGATTTTTCCTTGGCGTGGAAGGCAAGCTTGGCGATACGGATATGTAGATCTCCTACCATTGTAACCGACTCTGTGTAACCCTAGCCCTCTCCGGTGTCTATATAAACCGGAGGGTTTTAGTCCATAGGACAGAACAACAATCATACCATAGGCTAGCTTTTAGGGTTTAGCCTCCTTGATCTCGTGGTAGATCCACTCTTGTACTACCCATATCATCAATATCAATCAAGCAGGAGTAGGGCTTTACCTCCGTCGAGAGGGCCCGAACCTGGGTAAAAACATCGTGTCCCTTGTCTCCTGTTACCATCCGCCTAGACGCACAGTTCGGGACCCCCTACCCGAGATCCGCCGGTTTTGACACCGACATTGGTGCTTTCATTGAGAGTTCCTCTGTGCCGTCACAATTAGGAAGGATGCCTCTTCCCGTCTTTGAAGACGGTACCATTGCCAAAGGAGCTTTGGCCGCCGGCCAAACTATCCGGATAGGTGGTTTTCTTATGATCGCCTATTCGGCCGCCGCTTCGATGATGACCTCTCGGGTCATCAAAAGCGATCTTCACGTCAACTCAGAATTCACCGAGCAGCTGGATCCGATGGAGCTCTCTTCCGTAAACGAGCTCTTGGATCGCATCGCCGCCCTGGGAGTCGCTACAGATTACGATCAGATTGGGCTTAAAACCGATCTGAGAGAGATTAACTCCCCCCAGGTTACCCACCACGTTGCGGTGGTAGAGGAACAGCGCGGCGACTCTTCTTCTATATTAAAGACCAGTTATGTTCGGACTCCTGATCTCTCCATGCCGGATTCCCGCGGAGGGACGGACGTCAATCAAGTACTGAACCTAAAGTCAGGCAGCGGACCAGATTCGTTGGACAACATCCAGCAATCCAAGATTCCAAATTCGGAAACTTTTTGGCCCTTGAGCCTCAAGTTGGGCAGGGTTCCGGACTTAATTCCACCCGCCCACCCAAACATAAGCGATCTATCTCAAATCCGGCAAGAGCCCACGGAAATAGTACATCATTACTGGGCCAGATTCCTCCAGTTATGGACAGGATAAAGGACTGCCGTGAGGAAAGCGCAATCTCAATTTTCTGCAACAATTGCACGGACAAGGGAATCACGAACGCCATAAGTCACCGCGAAATTACACGCTTCGCCGACCTGGCGTCCATAGTACGAAAGTACTGTGCGATGGAGAGTACCTGGAAAACCGAAACTAAGTTTTGGGACAATCCGGCTCCGAACACAACCCCAGTCCGAAACAAAAGGGTGCATCATGCTCAGGCACCCGGGACAAAAACCAAAAAGCAAAAACCCCATAAAGGGCACGGAACCGTATTGGAGGGATGGCTCAGCGGAACCCTGCAAAATCCATAGTACAGAGGGCGTCACTCCAACACATAGCCTTCGAGCATGTTGGATACTACGGTAGGTGGCCAAAAGTGGCGAAGAGCTTCTAGCCCCGGAGAACCAACCCAACAGTACCGGTACGGTATTAACAGTCTTCGAGACTTTCGCATCAAACAACATGCAGAAACGAACACTCCGCAACCTTACCGAAGTCTACCAAGTAGCAACAATAAATCCATGGAGTGACGAGGCTATCACCTTCAACGCCAGCGACGAACCTAAATTCCGAACAGCCCGAGCACCAGCCGCATTGGTCCTCAGTCCAATAGTGGACGGCTTTCATCTTACCAAGGTACTCATGGATGGCGGCAGCGGATTAAACCTCATCTACGAGGAAACCCTCCAAAAAATGGAAATTGACTGGAGCCGCATTGAGCGAAGCAACACAACCTTTAGAGGAATAATCCCTAGTCGGGAAGCACGCTGCATAGGAAAAATCACACTAGATGTGGTGTTCGGCTCGCCGGACAATTACAGGTCCGAGGAGGTCACGTTCCATGTGGCCCCGTTCAGTAGCGGATATCACGCCTTATTAGGGCGAGAGGCATTCACAATTTTCCGAGCTATACCCCATTACGGGTACATGAAGCTTAAAATGCCCGGGCCCAATGGAATCATCACTCTTGTCAGTGATCCGGACATAGCACTCCGCGCTGAAAATAAGCTTAAGACAGCCGCACTAGCCCTAGAGGCACTATCCGAAGCCCTAGCGGCAGAGGAACTCACTGCGCTGCGCTCCACGGTGAATAGGGACGATGTGATACTCGATAAGAGATCTAAGTCCACCTCTTTTAAACCAGCAGACGAAATAGTCAAATTTCAGGTCCATCCAACGGACCCCACAAAGACGGCCTCCATTGGGGCATAATTAAACCCTGATGTAGACGCCGCACTAAGAGAATTCCTTCGGGAAAATTGGGACATTTTTGCCTGGCACCCATCAAATATGCCAAGAATCCCACACAGGCTGGCAGAACACAGCCTAAACATCCTAAAAGGATTCAAGCCAGTCAAACAGGCTCTTCAGCGATTTTCCGAACCCAAAAGACAGGCAATGGGAGAGGAGCTAGCCAAACTATTAGAAGCCGGATTCATCAGAGATATAAAACATCCGGACTGGCTAGCGAACCTCGTAATGGTACCAAAAAAGGACAAATCCTGGCGCCTTTGTGTCGATTTTAAAGACCTTAACAAGGCCTGTTCAAAGGATCCTTTCCCCCTTCCCCGCATCGACCAAATCATCGATGCTACCGCAGGGCACGATTCATTGTGCTTCCTCAACGCATACTCCGGATACCATCAAATCAAGATGGCGGAAACAGACCAGGCCGCAACGGCATTCATTACTCCATACGGACCATTCTGCTTCAACACAATGCCCTTAGGCCTCAAAAACACCGGCGCAACATATCAGCGCATGATTCAGACATGTCTGGCTACCCAGATCGGCAAAACAGTGGAGGCATACGTAGACGATGTGGTTGTTAAGACCAAACACGTCAAAACTCTAGTAGACAATTTGAGGCTCACATTCGACAACCTCCGAGCATATGACATTAAGCTCAACCCGGAAAAATGCGTTTTCGGCGTACCAGCCAGAAAGCTCTTGGGCTTCATTGTATCCGGTAGAGGAATTGAAGCAAACCCAGCCAAGATCCGAGCTCTGTCACAATTGGATATCCCAAAAGACCTCAAACAAATACAAAAACTGACTGGATGCGTGGCGGCTCTAAGCCGCTTCATCTCCCGTTTGGGAGAAAAGGCATTGCCCCTCTATCGCCTCCTCCGGCGCACCGAACACTTTGAATTGACGGATGCTGCCACGGCCGGACTCGAAGAAATAAAGGCCATATTGGCAACAAATCCGGTCCTGGCCGCGCCCAACCTGGGCGAACCGATGTTATTATATATCGCGGCAACACATCAAGTTGTCAGCACGGTACTCGTCGTCGAACGAGAAACAGAAGGACACAAATTCCCTCTTCAAAAACCAGTGTACTACGTATCCACTGTCTTAACTCCATGCAAGTCCCGGTATCCACATTATCAAAAGATAGCGTACGCGGTATTCATGGCATCCCGAAAGCTGCGACACTACTTTCAAGAGTGTTCGATAACAGTGGCCTCCGAAGTACCTCTCATCGACATTATAAACAACCGCGACGCGATGGGAAGGATTGCAAAATGGGCCATTGAGCTCTTACCATTCGACATAACCTACAAACCACGGCGAGCTATAAAGTCGCAAGTTTTGGCTGACTTCATTGCCGAATGGACCGAAGCCGAACTCCCTAAAGAGTACGGCGCATACTCCAATTGGATCATGCATTTCGACGGCTCCAAAATATTGGCCGGCTTGGGGGCTGGCGTCATATTGACGTCCCCAACCAGAGACACAGTCCAATGCGTACTTCAGATAATGTACACGGACTCCAACAATGTAGCCGAATATGAGGCCCTTCTACACGGTCTCCGGATGGCAATCTCCATGGGTATTCAATGCCTAGAGGTGCGCGGGGATTCAAACCTCGCAATATCCCAAGTAAATGGAGACTTTGACGCCAAGGATCCGAAAATGGCAGCCTATCGTAATGCCGTCTTGAAAATGTCAGCTCGGTTCGAAGGACTCGAATTCCACCATGTAGCCTGGGATAATAACCAGGCAGTCGACGTGTTGGCACGCATCGGTGCAAAACGCGACGCCGTCCCTCCAAACATATTCCTGGAGCGGCTCTTTAAGCCATCCGTACTATGGGAAGAGGAGTCCGGAAATAACAACCCGGAACCAACCGCACCACCCAACACGGAACATTCTGACACAATCGGTGGCTCAGCCAATGAAATAACACCTTCAGCCCATGAAATAATGGCAGTAATTGCCCCGTGGACGGAACCATTCCTAGCCTACTTCATTAGGCAGGAACTTCCCGAAGACCAAAATGAGGCTCGCTGCATAGTTCGGCGATCTAAAGCCTACAAGGTCCATGAGGGAGAAGTTTATAAGAAAAGCACAACCGGAGTCCTTCAAAGGTGCATCTCCGAAGAGGAAGGGCGAAATCTCCTGGCTGAAATTCACGCTGGACTCGGCGGGCACCACGCCGCAGCCCGGGCCCTTGTGGGCAAGGCCTTCCGTACAGGATTTTATTGGCCGACTTCCCGGGCAGATGCTCAGGACTTAGTCCAACGATGCGTCGGTTGCCAGCTCTTTGCTAATCAAAGCCACATGCCACCCACCGCCCTCAAAACTATACCCATCACTTGGCCGTTCGCGGTCTGGGGGCTTGACATGGTTGGACCCCTTAAAGGGGGAACCCAGAAGCAAAAATACCTATTGGTCATGGTGGATAAATTCACCAAATGGATAGAGGCCAAGCCGGTTAAAACAGCCGAATCCGGACCTGTGATAGACTTCATATCTGGGGTAGTACACCGTTATGGCGTCCCCCACAGCATCATCACTGATAACGGCACGAACTTCACGGCCGACGAGGTTAAACTCTGGTGCAAAAACATGGGCATCAAGCTCGACTACGCTTCAGTCTATCACCCTCAAACTAACGGTCAAGTCAAACGAGCAAATGGTCTAATCATGAGCGGCATTAAACCCAGGTTAGTGCGGTCCCTCACGGAATCTAACACGCACTGGGTGGAGGAGCTCGACTCCGTACTCTGGGGGCTGCGGACCACGCCAAATCGTACTACCGGATTCACGCCATTCTTTATGGTATACGGCGCAGAGGCAGTTTTGCCCTGCGATATAATTCATGACTCACCTCGAGTGCGCATGTACGAAGAAAGAGAAGCCGAGTTGGATCGGCAGGACAGTTTGGACGCATTGGAGGAGCGCGACGTGGCAAAGGCTCGTTCCGCATTCTATCAGCAGCAGGCTCGAAGATATCAAAGTAGAGAAGTACGGGCCAAAACTTACAATGTTGGCGAACTAGTTCTACGCCTGCCGGACAAGAAAAAGGACAAACTCAAGCCAAAGTGGGAAGGTCCCTTCATCATCGATCAAGTCCTGACCGGCGGAGCATACCGTCTACGAAACGCATCGAACAATCGACTCGAGTCGAACCCATGGAACGCAGCCCGCCTCCGAAGATTCTACGCCTAGCGCCGGACTCAGAGTTCGTCTCCTTCCTCCGTCCACATTTTAAACGTTTGCTGTCTTTTGTTTTTTTCTCTTCCTTCCTCCCTTCTTTTCGTAAATCCTTTGTGGGCTGACCTGCGCATTGTTCGCACACACTTGATGTGCTGCTTGCACTCATTATACCTGGGGGCTTCCTTAACAGAATCTTATTTATACGGTCTTCATGCCCAACACATGCGTCACACTTCCGCATGTACCTTTTACTCACCATTATATGCATCGATATGACTTCAGTTTTGGCCAAGCTGGGTTGCCTGGCTCCTGTGCTTACCCCTACATTCCCGATTGTTCGGCTAGGAGGTAAAGGGAGCACCTCTACGATTGTTACTGCCGGGTCAGCCGGATGTGTACCTCAGACTGGGTGAAGCCGAAAGCTAGCGTTCTTAAGGGAATATTCGGTCGGTGACTTGAAAGATGATTTCTTATTTATTTATTTATCTGCCCCCAGATGCTTTTCTGCTCTTTTTGCAGTCCGGACATGCACTTTAGGGCATGCCTCCCAGAGAAAGGAACCCCTAACGGAACTATTCTCCCTGGAAGATGTTTCTTACTAACCATGTAATATAACATAACTAGTTAGGCACTTGTCTGATAAAGCACTAATGACCCCTACACCTGGTCTCCATGCATGCCCCGGTTTTTTTCATAACCGTGAGGGTATTCGGACACACTCCGGACTCTAGGGTCCCGAGGTTGAAGCGAAAAGATCCGCAAAGACAAACGATCTACAATCCGGCTAGAAGGCATTTTACATGTCATTTTAGATTACATTGTCAAATTGACTGATTGTACTCCTCTTCAATCCCATCTAACAGGCTGTCTAGCTTACAGTCCCGTTGGGAATACTTAGCGGCCAACTCTACTTGGCCGTACATTAAGCTAACAGGAATCTCCTTCCCATCGGGCCCCACAGGTCCGACCTCGGCCATGTGGTTCGGATCAGCCTTCATGTACCGCATATTCACCATAGCCCAGGCCTCCCGGGCGCCTTGACGGTAGGCCGATATCTTCCATAGACGGAAGCGCTGCTGTGCTCCCTGAAGCTTCTCCGCAAGCCCTCCAAGACCCTCGGGCAGGGAGACGGACGGCCATAAGGCCTGGACGACGCCGCTCATCGCCTGCCGAACACGTTCGTGCAGCTGCAGCAGCTCGGGAAGCAGATCACCCGTTGAACCGGGCATTTCCTCCGCAGGACGACCCGTGAGCACACCTACAGACATATTTCTGTCAATCGACTCCCTCTCCAACTCTTCTTTTCAAAAGAGTTTGCTCAAGCACTTACTGTAAATGCCGCGACGAAGCCGCTGATTCTCCTTCACGGAGCCAGATAGCTGGGCCCGAACACCTTTTAGTTCTTCGCCCAACTGGGTGTTGGCATCTTGGAGTTTGTTCCTCTCCTGCTGCACCTTCATAAGCACCCTCTTGCCGGCCTTCAGCTGGCGCAGTAGCTGTTGCTTGTCCGGATCAAGTCCGGCACCATCTGCAAAATTATTGTCAGACTTATACGCACGCCGCACTTCATAAACTACTTATCTTTTCGAAGTATGTATTACCATAGGGGGTCTCTGTGGATCCCCCTGCGGCGGCTAGTGCGGCCTCAAGTTGGGCCTTGCACTCTTGAAGCTCCTGGGACAGTTGGGTATTCTTCTCCGTAAGATCCTGCATAACAAATGATCCTTAAATCAGTTATTCTAACAATTTTAAGTCTCGGGGGATACTATCATATATAACTATTAAAATTCCTTACCCGTATGTCTTTCACATACTGCTCCGTGGCTCTGGTTAAACCATCTTGAGTGGCACGGAGGTGCGCGTCTCCCTCATTAAAGGCATTCAACGCCTCCGGGGAGAAACACGCGTCACGAAGAACTGTCCGGCGGCGCCTGTGATTCATGGCGCTCTCCACCTCAGACCTGGTGGCGGACAGTCTGTCGGCATCCTCCGTTGGAGGAGCATCCGGCTCGCGCCTTGCGCTCGCCTCCCCCTCCGGACCAGGTGTTGGAGCCTGGCTGGCGGAGGCTTGGTTGGCAACCTCTTCGGGCACAGTCCGGCGAGCGCTCTTTCTCCTGGAAAACTCATGAGCATTAATATACCTCCCAGGAATCTTTCCCTTAAAAACGGTGGCGTGCTATACCGTTGCGGCGACGTCTCGATTCGCACCGCACCCCTCTTCCGCCTGCTGGGCCGAACTGACCCTTGTCGGTCAGCCGCCGCGGGTTCGGCTTCCCGCCTTGAAGGCACCTGCGAGACACCGTTGGTATACGGTGGTCAGAAATAAGCACGGATGAAGTAATGGTGTCAGGACTCCGGTCATAGTTACCTGGGAAGCCGGAGATAAACCGGGGTAGTCAGCCGTAATGGCGACTAGAGCATTGTCCATGCTAAGTTGGTGGAACACCCCGTCAATCAGCTCCACCTCTGTGTCCGGATCCTCTCCGGAGGCCGGATCAAGGGATCTTCCCGGATCCTCGGGTTGTGGAGTCGGACTGTGTATGCCCTCCACATCCCGGCAGTTCCTGCGTCGAAATTATAAAGTAAGACACTTAACTTTGAAAGCACGGATCGGATAGATAAACGTCCGCTTACCCATCTCCGAGGGTTATTCATGGAGAATCCATTCAATGGACTCGTGTGGAGGAAGTCCTCCTTCCCCCCCCCTTGTACAAGCCGGACAGGATCTTCACAAGATCGGCGGCCGATCCCGGCCGCTTGCGGCCATGACTGGTGGCGTCATTCTCCCCGTTGAAATTCCACGTGGGGTGGCCCCTATATTGGAGCGGCTGCACCCCTCGCATAATGCACGTGGCCATGACTCCAATCATGGTCAATCCGGAATGGGCCAGCAACCTTATCCGGCCCATCAGATATTGGACGCTCCTATCTTCTTCCCGTTGAGGGCTCTGCGGGCGCCAACTCAGGCGTTTCTTCAGAGGAGCGTTGCTGAACTCCGGGAGGCCGATCCGAACTGGGTCCGGCAGTGGAGCGTCTTCCATAAAACCATTCCGAAGGCCAGTCTTCCGGATAGATATCCGGTCCCGGCGATGCGCCATATTTCGGCTCCGCCCACTTGATATATCAACCCCTCGTGAGAACGGGGTACGAGGCAAAACAACCTCTTCCACAGCACAAAATGGGGCTCGATGCCCAAGAACAGCTCGCAAAGAGCTACAAAACCCGCAATATGCAAAATGGAGGCGGGTGTAAGGTGATGAAGCTGGAGTCCGTAGAACTCCAGGAGCCCCCGGAGAAACGGATGTATGGGAAATCTGAGTCCCCTTATTAGATAAGGGACGAAGCACACCCGCTCTCCTTTGGAGGGATTGGGGGTGTTCTCCGCCTGCTTTCCACCTTTGTAGGTGGCCAGTCCGGCTCGAACCGGGACCATGAAGGCCGGAGGGAGGTATCCCCCCACTTGGAGCATCACCAACTCGCTGTGCGGGACTGCACATCTCCTCCAATCTCCTGGCTGAGGGCTGGGAGCGCGAGAGGAGGAGCCGCGTCGACTGTCCATGATGGAGTGGATTTTTGTTAGAGGCGCTCCGATGAGTACTCGCGGAAGGAGGATGGTGTGATTTGGATCTAGATCCTTGCCTCTCTTATAGGCAGCTTATTCGTGCAGCTTGGGGGTAAAACGTAAAAATACCCTGGCTTTTCGCATTCATACGACACGTGGAAGAGGGCCATTATTTGACGTGGAAGCCAAGGAGCGCAACATTTATAAGGAAGCCGGACACTATTCGGCAAGCACATGGAATTTGGAGGAGAAGCCGCCTTGCAACGCCGAAGACAATATACGCGTCGGACTCGTCGTCATTGAAGCCTGGTTCGGGGGCTACTGAGGGAGTCCTGGATTAGGGGGTGTCCGGATAGCCGAACTATCATCATCGGCCGGACTCCCAGACTATGAAGATACAAGATTGAAGACTTTGTCACGTGTCCGGATGGGACTTTCCTTGGCGTGGAAGGCAAGCTTGGCGATACGGATATGTAGATCTCCTACCATTGTAACCGACTCTGTGTAACCCTAGCCCTCTCCGGTGTCTATATAAACCGGAGGGTTTTAGTCCATAGGACAGAACAACAATCATACCATAGGCTAGCTTTTGGGTTTAGCCTCCTTGATCTCGTGATAGATCCTCTCTTGTACTACCCATATCATCAATATCAATCAAGCAGGAGTAGGGTTTTACCTCCGTCGAGAGGGCCCGAACCTGGGTAAAAACATCGTGTCCCTTGTCTCCTGTTACCATCCGCCTAGACGCACAGTTCGGGACCCCCTACCCGAGATCCGCCGGTTTTGACACCGACACCTTTTCAAAATGTGAATCTATCGGCTTTGCCGTCTCCTACGACACAATTTTTGATTTGAGGTATTTGTTACGTAGCAACTCATGCCAAACTCCCCCTCCCTACCCATCATTAAGCATCTTAAACAACCATTTACTCCCTCCATTTTTATTTACCCACATATTAGCTTTGACTTAAGTCAAACTTCAGAAATATTTGGCCAAGTTTATAGAAAATAATCTAAACTTTCACAGTAACAAATACTATACATGATATGTAAATATATTCAAATATTCAATGATGATTCTAATGGTATTGATTTGCTATTGTGGATGTAATATTTTCTTGTATAAACTTGGTCAAAATTTGCAAAGTTTGATGCGAGACAAAGCTAATATACGAAGTAAATAAAAACGAAGGGAGTAGTAAGCACTTATTCTTAATTTTGAGGTCCTCAATATCTATCCCACTTAGGCCCATTCAGAAGCTCTCCTACTTGATCGTTATTATATTCCAATGTAGCGAACCATTTCGCGTTTCGCAACCCACAAGCCCGACGCCCATGCCTCTACTTGTCCCAACCCTAGTCGCGCCGCCACCCTGTTGCCGGCCGGCAACGAGCCGCCGCGCCACCGCCAGTCTTCCGCTGCCCTCCCGCATATCCGCTGCATCCAGCAGGAACCTGTCCATCGTCGCTCACAGTCGCCACCGGGCCATCCCCGCACAATCATCTCCCGCATCTGCCGCCGTCACTCTCTCCGTTGGTGCCGCCGGCAGCCATATGATTTGGTCCGTCCCGCCTCCCGCAAGATGCATACCAGAGAAGCCCTTCCCGAGTCTGTCCTAGCTTCGCCGCCGCCTCCCTCTCTTGCCCCGCTGCCTTTCATCACCCCCGACGTGCCTCCCTTCTCGCAGACCCTAAGAGGAGCTGGCCCAACGTCCCGAACGGTCTCAGCTCCACGCGAGAAGCTGGAAGCGGGCGCACGGAGGCGGTGATGCGGATTTGAAGAAGCTGGAGAACTTCCGAACGGGCCCTTATCTCGATACTTCTTCTTTCTTTGACATCATGTTGCCAGAAAAATCTCGATCAATAATAATTCAATCTTTTCCTTGCCATTTTGCGTATCTCAAAGGAGAGCACAAACATCAGTAAGATACTGAGAATATCACTGATAGTCAAGTCTACCCCCATAAGACTCGTATGTAGTCAAAGTCATACGTACAAGGCCATAAAAAATCCTATATTTCTCGGGAAGGGGAGTAGAGTTTAAGCTTACATATACCCATAGAGTTAGCATGAAGTGATAACCCAAACCTTGTACGCACGCATACATCATACATGCATGCATGATTAGCCGTTCATGACGCTAATTGTAGCATTTTTGTACGCTAATTAGTCTCATCCGTGGATTAGATATCCAAACCACCAGGCCGGCCCCACAGACATGCATTTTTGTACGCTAGTTAGGCAGGGCGCTCGATCACCAACCTTTATAAAGCCCTACCCGCGCTGTGCAGCAAACCTTGCACTCACCATCACCAACCCATTTTGCTTAGCTCCGCTCTGATTCCGAGCTCCAAGCTACCCGGCGCGGGCTCTCATGGCCATGGCCGCCAGACCAATCATGGTCCTCATCTTCACATTTCTCCTCTTCCTCCACACCGCAAGCCCGGCTCTCGTCGGGGAAGAGGATGACCGCTCCGTGCTTTTAGTCTTCAAGGCCGGCGTGTCTAGCGACCCCAAGGGAGCGCTCGCTGGCTGGGGCTCGCCGGACGTGTGCAACTGGACCGGTGTCGCTTGCGACGCAGAGCACCATGTTGTCGAGTTAATACTAAGTGAACAAGAGCTCTCTGGCGAGGTCTCGCCCGCGCTTGGCAACCTCTCCCACCTCAGGACGCTCAACCTCTCCGGCAACCACTTCACCAGCAGCGTCCCGCCGGAGCTCGGCAACCTCTCCTACCTTAAGTTTCTCGACGTGTCCTTGAACACGCTCACAGAGACGGTTCCGCCAGAGCTTGGCAACCTGCCCTCCCTAAAGTTTCTCAACATGTCTTCGAACATGCTCACCCGGACGGTCCCGCCGGAGCTCGGCAACCTCTCCCGCCTCAAGTTTCTTGACGTGTCGTCGAACACGTTCACCGGGACGGTCCCGCTGGAGCTCAGCAACCTCTTGAGACTCAGCACCCTCGATCTCTCCGAGAATGTTTTCTCAGGGGCGGTGCCGCGGGAGCTCGGTAAGCTTTCTCGGCTGACGTAGCTCAGCCTCGATGGAAACCAGTTCGAGGGATCGATTCCGGTGGAGCTCTCGCATATTCGGCGCTTGGTATACCTCAACCTCGGCGACAACAACCTCAGCGGGCATATCCCGTCTGCTATCTTCTGCAACCTCTCCACCTTGAACTACATCGATATGTCGTCCAACTTTCTGCATGGCGAGATCCCCATCCGAGCGGATTGCCCACTCCCCGAGTTGATGTCCCTCGTGTTGTGGTCCAACAAACTCAATGGCAGCATCCCTCCCTCGTTGTCAAACTCGACGAAGCTCCGATGGCTGCTATTGCAGTCGAACTTCCTCACTGGCGAGCTTCCGTCGGATGACATGTTCAGCGGTATGAGGAGCCTTGAGTATTTGCACCTATCGTCCAACTTCCCCGCGAACTCGCGGAACAACACCGACCTTGAGCCGTTCTTCGCCTCACTTGCCAACTGCACCGACCTGAAGGAGCTCAGCATCGCCGGGAATGACATCGCCGACATGATCCCGCATGTCATCGGTCGCCTTGCTCCCGGCCTCATGCAACTCCACCTTCAGTTTAACAGACTCGTTGGCCCGATCCCGGCGAACATCTCCAACCTCACCAACCTCAACACCCTCAACCTCTCCCATAACCTCCTCAACGGCTCCATCCCACAGGGCATCTCCAGCATGCGGCAGCTTGAGCAGCTGCACCTCTCAAATAACCTGCTCTCCGGTGATATCCCTCCATCCCTAGGCATGATCCCGTGGCTCGGACTCGTCGATTTTTCGCAGAACCGGCTCACCGGCACCATTCCTCCGAGCATCGTGCAGTGTGTGATGATGCAAAATCTTGATCTCTCCTACAACATGCTGCGAGGCGAGATCCCAACTGGCTTGACTAGGCTGAGTGGACTGCTCAACCTCAACCTCGCCGGCAACCTGCTGTCTGGCGCGATCCCCGTGACCATGGGCGAGATGGTTAGGTTGCAATTGCTTAATCTGTCAGCAAACCATCTCTCCGGTACAATCCCGTCGCAGCTCGGCAGCTGCATCGATCTCAAGTACCTCGACGTGTCCTGTAATGGCCTCACAAGGACCGTGCCTCAATCCTTGGAGAAGGTGGCATCGCTGCTACGTGTTAACTTTTCATACAACGACTTCTCAGGCGAGGTGCCGAGCGGCGGGGCCTTTGCAGGGTTTCCGGCGGACGCGTTCCTCGGCAATGACAGACTGTGTGCGGGGACGGCGTCGATGACGCCTGGGTTGGCTAGGTGCAGCGGCGCGAAGCGCAACTTGCTCCATAGCCGGCGACTGGTGTTGCTCGTCGTTGGCACAGTCGCGAGCTTCACGATGGCAATCATTGGGCTCGCCGCGTGCCGCCGTGGGACGAGATAGGCGGCGCTCACCACTGCTACCATGCGAACCCGACACGAGGGGGGACTACCCGAGGATCTCTCAACAGGAGCTCTACGAGGCGACGGGCGGGTTCGAGCAGTCGAGGCTGATCGGCGCGGGGCAGTTCGGGCGTGTGTACGAGGGGACGCTCCGTGACGGCTCGCGTGTCGCCGTCAAAGTGCTCGACCTAAAGAACGGAGGCGGTGAGGTCTCCCGGAGCTTCAAGCGGGAGTGCGATGTGCTGAGGCGGACGCGGCACCGGAACCTGGTGCGCGTGGTCACCACGTGCAGCCAGCCGAACTTCCACGCGATCGTGCTCCCGCTGATGACCAAGGGTAGCCTCGAGAGCCACCTCTACCCGCGTGACGGCGGCCCCAGACGTGCCATGGACCTCGCATGGCTGGTTGCCATCGCCGGCAACATAGCCGAGGGGCTCACCTACCTGCATCACTACGCCCCCGTCCGCGTCGTACACTGCGACCTTAAGCCCAGCAACGTGCTCCTCGACGACGACATGACAGCCGTTGTGGGTGACTTCGGCATCGCGCGGCTGGTCAAGCACATGGGCGACGACGACAACACATGCTCTACTAATCCCTGCAACTCCACTGCCGGATTGTTGCAAGGCTCCGTGGGCTACATCGCGCCAGGTAATTTACAACACAATTGAATCAACATAGCATATGAGTACCGTAAATGCATGTGACATTCTTCTCTTAACATTTCCATCATGGCGTTCTTGTTGCGTGGTATTAGAGTATGGGCTAGGAGGCCGCCCTTCGACCGAAGGTGTCGTGTACAGCTTCGGCATGATGCTACTAGAGATGATCACCTGGAAGCGCCCTACCGATGTGATCTTCCAAGAGGGACTCACGTTGCACGGGTGGGTGCGGCGGCACCACCCGCATGACATCACCACCATCATCGCACCGCTATGGCTGGCGGCCACATACGCAGTGTCGTCGGCCGGTGGGATCGGAGGAGGGAGGGGCGGGGGGAGGAGGGGGAGGGGGCAGCCGAAGGAGGAGGAGGGAGGGGGCGGGGGTGGAGTGGGAGGGGGCAGCCGGAGGAGGAGGAGGGTGATGCGGGAATAGTTTGCCAATTGATGCGCTACAATATTATGATCTCTGCTAATTTTAGTGGGATAAACTCCTAATTACCATATGGTCCTTAATCACATAAGCTAGATGACCGTAGGCCGACCTAGAAAGAGTGCCGCCCGAGAGAATGGCCAAAGCATTTGAACAGGCCTGTCGGACTGCCGAATGGCTAGTGCCATACCTTTTCCGCTTCCAGGGCATCATTATAGGATCGTTGCTGACGGATTTGATGGATTCGAAGCGGAAAAGCTCCTTTGCATTCGCTCATTGTAGCGATCGAATCCATCAAAAGCAAAAAGTCCACGGACAGGTTTCTCCTATACAACATATAATCCCCCCTCCCCGCACCGTAATTACCCCATAACCTTCACTTAATCATCTAAAAACCTGTTGCACTCCTCACTATCCAAATAGGGAATACCCAGCCGGTCGGAATTCGCACGTTGGGACAAGCGCACGTGAGGTTAGCAATGCTTGGAAGCGGAAGATGTATCTGTATGCCGCAAATACCAAAGAACCTTTCTCCCTGCGCAGCACCATCCTAGCGGCAGCGCGGCCATTCTGACCGTCTATCATCTTGAACTATTTACAAAGCAAAACTGAATGAAACCTTGCTATTCATCTGGTTGCACTGTTTTGCCGGCTAATTTTGGCAATCATGTAAATCTTCTGTCTCTTGTGTTTTGGGGAGACCAACATTTTTGTATGCTGCTGCTGCCGCTGTCCGCCGTGTCCCACAAGAGATTGTTGTATATTTTAATTAAGGAAAACGTTTTAAAACAACCAGACGACTTCTTGAGAAAACTAGTAGAGTGCACGTGCGTTGTCACGGGCTCTTGAAATAGTTTGCAAGAGTTACATGTTAACTTTCTAAGGCCTCGCCCCGCTGTAGATCCAGACCCCCATCACTGATTCCACCCTGCATGGGCCGCCGCCTGCCGTCGCGCCGCCCCATCGCATTCGCCTACGCTCCGCCCGACCCCGCCCGCCTCCGCCTCTGGTCCATCCTCCGCCCAGCCCCGCTCCCTCCGCCTCCTCTCTGGTCCGTCCGCCGCCCCGCTCCGTCCGCCTCTGCCCCGCGCCGCACGTCGCCGGCCCGCTCCCCGCTCGGCGGCCGCCCGCTCCCCGATGGCGCCGAAGAAGATGCAGTCCGGTTTCTTCGGCATGAGGGCGAAGCCCTCCGGGAACTTCGGACTGGAGTTCTCCGACGCCGGGCAACATTGGTGGCTCGGCACGTATCCCACCGCCGATGAGGCCGCGCGTGCCTATGACGTGGTGATGTGGCGTGCCGGACGGTCGAAGACGGACCTAAACTTCCCGAGGTCGAGTCTCAGGCGGTGGCGAAGTGGCTCGTGCCGCAGGGCATTCGGATGGAGGAGATGCCGGCTAAGAAGGCGGAGAAGAGATCGGCGGTTGTTGTTGCTCCAGGCGAGAGCGACGAGGCAGCGATGGCTTGGTTTGCGCGAGAGCATCCGTAGTACGTCCAGGCCGAGCTGGAGCACTACTGAAAGCGCGACGTCGAGGCAAAAAAGAAGGGAGTGAAGAAGGAGGACGAGGCCGGCCCCTCGACTGTGATCCCTATTGAGTCGTCGGATGAGGACTGGGGTGACACCGAGGAGGAGGACGAGGGGTGCAATGACCCGACCAAGGACGAGTTATGGGAGCAGTTCCGCAGCTCCGACAACGAGGAGTAGTTTCATCTAGTAGTTCGAATAAGTAGTAGTTGAATTTGTGTATGAAACTATGTTGAATTTCATGTTTGAACTATGTTGAGATGAAGTAGTAGTTGGCCATTTTAATCTTCGTTTTGGACCATCTATTGGAGTTGCTCTTTCTTTTTACATCTTCGTTTTGGACCATCTGTTGGAGTTGAGCCTTTTTTGGAGATGTAAACAGCACATTTTGGTGCTCCAAATTTGCACCATCACCGATTTGGACCACCAAAATTTGGACCGTTTATTAGAGATGCTCTTAGCTAGAGATAAGAACCGCCAGATCTCATCACAACAACCGAACTTGTTATAGTCGCGTTTTATTCTATCTAGTCCACAGAAATAGGAACAATCGAACGTGTTCGATAAGCAGATGGCTCAACTAAAAAAAGCAGATGGCTAATGAGAAAAATCTTTAGATTTCTCTTCCTTCTTTTCTCTGAGTGGCTAAGATTAACTCCAAGCACGACCCCAAATGATCCGCTTCTGACCATTTCGACCGAAACAGGCAAATGCAACGGCCTAACGCGCACTCGCATTTGCAACGTTTGTCCACTTAGTGTCTGCATGGACGCATTCCAGGCTCAATTTTGCGTCTGGTTTGCATCCACACGGACATGAAACGGACGCTCGCTCGTCCGCTCACCGTCTGCATTGGGACCCGCTTTTGACCATAGCAGACAAGGCATTCCTCCGGTAACCGGGAGTTGCATCTTTATAATCACCGCCTGAAGTAAATATACTCGTGTGTTGCAACGGGAGAAAAATATACTATGCATTATTCTCACAAGTGTTTCTCCCTCACAGAAAAAATACCATTGGCCCATTGTTAGATCATGCTCATACTTGCTACCTCCTACAGTATCACTTTTATCTACAACGGCCTTCTCTTGACTATAGGTGCCCGTGCATTGTGATGGAATGTACTCTGGTAGCAGTAATGTCTATTTCATTATTGATCCATTTATCTATAGCAACCGACTTCCATCAGTGCATATTAGTATACCATATATAGGCACATAAACAATGTGCTTCTCAAATTGAACTGATAAAGTAGCAGCATGAGGAGAAACAAAAGGCTAAAAAAAATCCATATATAGCTGTCTATCAATCAATCATAACATATCAAAGCTCCATGGATTTAGCCCACTAATAAGATGAAAATGGAACATACATATTCTTACCATTGCTTTAGGTGTTGATATCATTATCCCTAAATGTCAATCACAAAACCACTATTACATGGACATAAAAAAATGAACTGTGTATTGTTATCTTCCTACTTACATTGCAACTTCCGAAGAAGATTCAAACTGAAAAGAACAACATGATGGTCTGAAATTCTTTGGTGCAAAAGAAAAATGCCGCATTGTCCGGCCATTCATATCATGTCGACACCATAGTTCACACCAAGCCTTAAAGTTTGCATTAAGTAAAGAAAACAGTCCGAAATGGGCAAAGTACCAAAGGACTGGAAATGGTCAGCACATTTTCGTTGTACAGGGAGCCCTGTTCATGGGCCAACTCCCTCTACAAGGACGCTAATGTCGTCTTGAATGAGGTGTGCTGCCATTGAGCACATGATTGCAATTTGGCTTTCAAGAGATGATGCGAATCAAATGGATTTTAAAAATAATAGTCAATGCTATTACTTGCTGGTAGTGACTGCAAAACATTTGAATTTTTCACTTTTTAGCACAAAACATAGCTACTGGGGAAAGTGACACCAGGAACATTAAAAATTGTAGGACTACAGAGTAAAGAAGCCTTGCTTCCAGATATTGGCTTATGCTGATAAACACAAAAATGATATGGTAATTGATGCTAACTAAGGCAAGCCCAGCATCTTCTCCCTTCTTTAAAGCTTCATCTATCTCTGGGTCACCAGAGTGATTCTTTGCCCAATCCTGTATAGTTTATGGTCATTGGTCAGCATAACATCTACATTTTAGCGCGGGGTAATGAAAACAGAACATGGTAAATTTACCCGAGTACATCCCACAAATATTTGTACGACGGATGCACCAGCTTGCGCTGCAGCTGCTGCTTGTGCAAAACTTAAGAAGAAGACACGGACAAGGCTTCAGTTATTAACTACTGGTTTGAACACAAAAACAATGTATGTTTGGCTACAACAAGCAATGGGTTTTGTGATTTGAGGTCAAAGAAAGAGAATTACCTCGTGGAAGGGGTTGAACTTGTGAACTGCAGTTTCATGACATTGCATTAACATTAAAGTTGAATGTTCAATGTAATGATACATCAGTTAACACACTAGAATTTTAAGAAGCAACATGAACCAGTAACTTGAAACTGATAAGAAGGTACATCTCTGAGATTAAATCCGAATAAGTAGCTTACTTTTTGTCAGAAAAATTGAAAAGAGGCATGCCTGACACATGAACCTTCAAAAAATCACCCAGATTCTTATCGTGCTTTCTCATCTGGCAACAAAAAATCAAGCATAAGCATATGCCATAGTAAAAGTAAAATGAGCTTGTCCATTGTGATTAAATTATATAGCCTCCTTCCCTCAAAACATCAATCAATATAGTCTACTACATATCTTCTCAAAGGCATTTGGCAGCTAGCATTCTTTGCTCAGGAATTGGGTCCAAAACATAAATTATGCAAGAAGAGCAGAGTAAACAAAAATCAAAAGCTTCTATGAGAGTTTTTTACTACATAATTGGCTTTGGGAATGTAGTCTTTTTTTAAGATGACCTGAGTTGGAGTGTAGATAATCTCAGCCGGTAAATCATGAATTAGTACATTTTCAACTGGAATGTCATCTACACACACACGCACACACACCATTGAGGCACTAAACATCGTCACCACCGCGGCAGTGTAGTGCAGACGCCAAACCTAAAGCCCCTGCCCAATGTCGTTGGCGACTCATTACCAAGCGGTGCATGCACACCTCACCACCAAGGGCATCGTCCCAAAGCTGCTGTAGTTAGCGTCCCACCCAAAGAAGCGGATGCACGCCTCCCTGCCAAGCACCCTCCATACCCTACCTCCTTTAATTACATTTGCAATTCAATGTGCAAATGAGTGGAATGCTTGACTGCACATGCTGAGTGAATTATAATAGCTTTACATAACTGAACTGCAACAGAGAATAGTTTTAGGCTGACCGTTAAGCTGGCTGGTTGTTCCTACATCTTGAACTGAAGTTTTTTCTGACATCTCAAAAGAAGTTGATGTTGCTAACAGAAACTTAGTGATCCCTACCTTAGCACAACCTGGATGTGGGCAAACAAAATCCTTTTGACCTGTGTTAGTAAGATGGTGGCCCTTCAACTTAAATATATACAAATGGAAACTTAGTGAATCCCTACCTTAGCACAACCTGGATGTGGGCAAACAAAAATCCTTTTGACCTGTGTTAGTAAGACGGTGGCCCTTTAACTTAAATATATACAAATTACTGCAAAACGAACATGAAATGATTCATCAATTTTGCCGCCTCCCTTCCCTCGACAACTTCACCGCAAGCTCCTCTCCCCTCCACGGCAGCAACACTCCTCCTCTCCACGCCACTGGCGGAGCCCATCCGCTCCTGTCCCTACAGCCTCACTTCCCTTGATCTTCTCCCCTCCATAGCATCGGGCGGTACCTCCTCTCCCCGCCATCAATCTTCTCCCCTATTGCACTCACTCCATTCACCTCCACATTCCTATCTTATTTGCAACATATTCCATCAAATAAATCTAGATTTCAAAGCTCAAGAAAATTAACAAAATGTTGTCCTTATTTAAACTGAGCAAGCTAGGTACATAAGAAAAATGGAGTACATGTAGTACAACTAATTTACTACATGATAAATTAGGGTTATTGTTTGAACTTGTAAGTAGAATATAAAATGGATTATTATAAAATTCACTTGCTGACTCTCGTCATTCATGTTCGGACATAAATAAGCATTATTAAGTAGAGACTTCGAATGCACACCTAAGAAAGATATTTCTCATGCTGACATATGTACTTTGTCAGAGAGATAATTTCATGGCTGCAGGAGTGCCTCTGTATGTCGAAGGAAGATAATTTCCCATGAACAACAATAGTAATCCTTCCTCAAATTTTTTTGCGGGGAGTCCTTCCTCATGTTTATCGGAAGCGCTAGAAGAAACCTGAAATTTAACTGACTTGCAACAAAGCTATACACTTTTCCGTATGTCATCATGCGAGAGTCTGAGACGCTACCTCTTTATAGGTGAACCATGCCCGCCACCCCCCCCCCCCCCCCCATTTTTACAATTAACCCAAAAATTAAGTGCAAGTATAGATAGCTAAATGTTTTTGGCATCAATACACGTGTATCATGAATTATCCAACTACCATGTTTTTGCAATACAAAGATCCGACTGTGATTAAGTGTTTTTGCCTAGTAAGTTTGCACGTGCAATGTACGATCTTGACCAATACTCTTTTGAATGATACATCTACCACAAATAACACAAATTTAAAGGTCGAATGGAAAACTCAGGGAGCTTGAATATAATAGCCACCATGTACAGCTCGTCAAGATATTGTCAGTTGGGTAACAATAAAAAGTAGTACCCACGATTAAATCCATGGAGGGCTTATGGTCCTATTGCTCATATAGAATAGATAATGACCCGAGAATCAATGTTGGATGAATGAATTAAAAAATGGTAAATAGAATATAACCACACATAAAGGGAGCATAATATGGAGAAAATGGAACATAATGTACTGGACAACAACAGGCAACCATGTTATGATTTTTGTAGAGTTACTTCAAACTTGATTGGGGGATGTCGTCTATTCCAAGTCAATAATGCGTAAAAATACATTGGAAAGAGAATACAAAAACTAAGCAATAAAATCTGCTATTGCTCTACAAAAAAATTGTACAATATCTTTACCGAGATTATGTTCGCTCCTTCCACTTCATTGAGATTCATCACTGGAAATGCATTGAAATTGCTTATTTGTCGACACTCGACATAGGAGATCAATAATACTTTTGCAGTAAATCACTGAAGAGGAAAGACGTGTAAGGAAAGGAACAACAAAAAACAACCAATATTACATTCATTACATGACATGGTACCATACTTTATTTTAGAGAAAATCACAAGCTAATGAGCTGAAACTATAGATACTCATTGAAATAAGATGTGCCTAGTAGAGCAACCCTAACTCTGGCCAACATCAATTTTCATGTATAAAGTTCCAAGCCTAAAGAAAAAGGAAATGCATATGCACACACCAGAATAATGGGTGTGTGATGGTTGGTTAAATAAGTGAACCATTTTCCACTATCATAACTAATAAGCTAACACATGAGACACGATAATCCTAATAAGATATATCAATGCATTATCAACTTGAAGTTTTGCTGCTCAGTTTCAACAGTACAGTCTCACAGCAGAGGGTAACATATAGAAGAATGTTTCAACTGTACTTCTGAAATCATCATGCTGCAAAAAAGAAACACCAAGTTCAGTGAGCCAAAATTTATACAATTTGTAAGTTAGGTCTCAAAAGACCACCGAGCCAAAAGTTTATTTCAGTCAAGCTTTTTATTGGACATCCTATATCGCTTGGTCCAAAAGTCCAGCAATGGATTTGAATTGTCCATCCTATAATACTGTTCAGATATACATCAAGTAGTTCATATCTTGCTATCTTGTAATTTGCTTCTCTTAAGTAGGATTAGTTCTCAATTTTGTGTACCGCAACAACATGCATCTTGTTATCTAAAAATTGCTGCATTTGTCGTCATGCAATATGAAATTCACTAAGATTAGCTGATGTATTGTTCTTCAATTACTTCTCGCACACACAATAATTAGGAATGCAAATAGCTCCTTCTCGTAAATTCGAGCTACAGAAAACTATTGATTAAAAAGAGGAAGAGTCAGTATGTTACCGTGGGTCTGTGATGAAATAGCCTGTTGTTCCCATCGTACACCAGCTGGGGCTGGACTTCGTCCTTTGGGCAGGGTGGATGCGTTTCCAGGCACATTCGCTCGAGTTCTGAAAGGCAGTTACTTCAAAGAATACAAAGAACATGAACAAAATGGTAGCTCACATTACGTGCTTTTATTTCCTTCTTCCCATAATCATCACTGGCCCTCTTTTTGTGATTTTGAAGAAACTTTTGTGGCAATATAGAGCGGCAAATGATAATTGTACCATAAATAAACAGTTACACACTCCTATTTTTTTGAGGTAATAAGCGCTCCTAATTATACACAACCGAATAAATAGTGAACATTTTTTCCTTTTCCTTTGAAAAAATGAAAAAAAAAAACAAGCATACGTACATGTCAGGGCACGCCGTCTCATTCTTGGTGCACTCCTCCCATTCCTGCACTTTGTCTGACCACACCCCCTGCAATATCTCAATCAACCAGGGCCAGTTAATACAATATCACAAATTTACAAAGCAGTTCACCACATGACGAACCAGCTACTGTATATACATATCATACGAAAAAAAGATTGAGAACTATTCAGCACCGTTATGTTCTTGTTCAGCGCGTCAATATACCAAAAGAGATTTGCTAAGTTTGTATAATCTAACCTGAGCAGTACAGTGGCAGGAAGAGGAAGATTTAGAAGATGGCGATAATGATCCGTAAGTGAGGAGCTGGGAGGTGTTGTTGTTGATGGTGCCGCACTGGGCCTTGACACCCTCCTCGTGCTTGCAGTCCCCTGAGACGACCCACAGACTGGTGCAAATATCAGGACCATCACACCCATCACACCCATCTTTATCACACTCAGACGTATTGATAAGAAAACGTTATAGTTGATAAAGACATTGTTATGTAATAACCAAAAAAGGTTGCCTCTACACCCAAAGCAACATGACCATGATACCCATTACACGCATGCACACATGAAGCGATCAGGCTCAAGAGCATCTCATATCTGGCATCAGCGGACCAAACCCGCTTGAAACCAGGAATCAGACAACACCGTACAGTTCCAGCCGAAGCCACAACTGAATCCAAGGCAATACAATGATGGTGGAACTGATGCGACGGCCATTGGGGCGATGAGTCAGCAGTCGGCAACGAGGGATCGACTGCTTCGCGCGCGCCCACAGACACACAGAGAGAGAGAGAGAGAGGGAGAGAGAGAGAGAGAGATGGGGATAGTACCAAATCTGAAGCAACCTGCAGCCAAGCTACCCATGCCAGCCCGACCAATCTCTCAACCAGAACGCGTGACGTGCCCCGCCGCTCGGTCCTGAGTCCGCACCATCGCGGACGCCTCCAGCACCGGCAGGATCCACTCATCCCCAAGGGATCACAAACCCTGCAGCAGCGAGGGGAACTGGCCTCGAGGAGCGGCGACGCGGCACGCCCATGGGAGGGGAGCCTGGCAGCGCCGGCGGCGGCGACGTGGAGGCGGCAGCTCCACTCGGTCCACGGCGGTGGCGGATCATGTCGGATCTCGGCGGTGGCAGAGGCGGCGGCGGCGTCTCCTCTTCGAACGGCGGCGGCGGCGTCTCCCCCTTGAACGGCGGCGGCAACAATAGATGGGTTCGATGGGATCGAGAGACGCGGCGGCGACGTCTCCCCTCTGACGGCGGCAGCAACGAACGATGGGATCGAGAGGAGTTGGCAACGAAGGATGGGGTCGATGAAGTTTTTTTTTGCTGGGTCTGGGTTTTTTGGGTGGCTGCGTGGGATGGGGTGGAGAGGGGACGAAAAAAAACGGCGATGGGGATGACGAAAATAAACCAGCGAAAATAAACCGCGTGGACTATTCACCAACTGCTCCATTAGGAGTAGAGATAAGTCGGCTCGCCCGTGTGCCACGCATCCTCGTGGGGCCATGCACAGCGCCGCTGCCTTATCCCTAACGTCAAGCCGAGCTGCTCCTTCCTTTCTTCTACGCAGTGAGATCCCTTTTTCCTCTTTCATCCCCTACCTTTTGTTGGGGAACGTAGTAATTTCAAAAAATTTCCTACGCAGACGCAAGATCATGGTGATGGCATAGCAACGAGAGGGGAGAGTGTTGTCCACGTACCCTCGTAGACTGTAAGCGGAAGCGTTAGCACAACGCGGTCGATGTAGTCGTACGTCTTCACGATCCGACCGATCCAAGCACCGAACGTACGGCATCTCCGAGTTCAGCACACGTTCAGCTCGATGACGATCCCCGGGCTCCGATCCAGCAAAGCTTCGGGGATGAGTTCCGTCAGCACGACGGCGTGGTGACGATGATGATGTTCTACCGGCGCAGGGCTTCGCCTAAACTCCGCGACGATATGACCGAGGTGGAATATGGTGGAGGGGGGCACCGCACACGGCTAAGGAACGATTCGTAGATCAACTTGTGTGTCTATGGGGTGCCCCCTGCCCCCATATATAAAGGAGGGAGGGGGAGGCCGGCCGGCCCTTGTTGAGCGCGCCAGGAGGAGGAGTCCTCCTCCTAGTAGGAGTAGGACTCCTCCTTTCCTACTCCTACTAGGAGGGGAAGGAAGGGGGAGAGGGGGGAAGGAAAGAGGGGGGCGCCCCCCCCCCCCTCCTAGTCCAATTCGGACCAGAGGGAGAGGGGGCGCGCGGCCCTTCCTGGCCGCCCCTCTCTCTTCCCACCAAGGCCCATGTGGCCCATTAACTCTCCGGGGGGGTTCCGGTAACCCTCCGGCACTCCGGTTTTCTCCGAAATCACCCGGAACACTTTCGATGTCCGAATATAGTCGTCCAATATATCAATCTTTATGTCTCGACCATTTCGAGACTCCTCGTCATGTCCGTGATCACATCCGGGACTCCGAACAAACTTCGGTACATCAAAACTTATAAACTCATAATAAAACTGTCATCGTAACGTTAAGCGTGTGGACCCTACGGGTTCGAGAACTATGTAGACATGACCTAGAACTATTCTCGGTCAATAACCAATAGCGGAACCTGGATGCTCATATTGGTTCCTACATATTCTACAAAGATCTTTATCGGTCAAACCGCATAACAACATACGTTGTTCCCTTTGTCATCGGTATGTTACTTGCCCGAGATTTGATCGTCGGTATCCAATACCTAGTTCAATCTTGTTACCGGCAAGTCTCTTTACTCGTTCCGTAATGCATCATCCCGTAACCAACTCATTTGGTCACATTGCTTGCAAGGCTTATAATGATGTGCATTACCGAGAGGGCCCAGAGATACCTCTCCGACAATCAGAGTGACAAAACCTAATCTCGAAATACGCCAACTCAGCATGTACCTTCGGAGACACCCGTAGTACTCCTTTATAATCACCCAGTTACGTTGTGACGTTTGGTAGTACCCAAAGTGTTCCTCCGGTAAACGGGAGTTGCATAATTCTCATAGTTACAGGAACATGTATAAGTCATGAAGAAAGCAATAGCAATATACTAAACGATCAAGTGCTAGGCTAACGGAATGGGTCATGTCAATCACATCATTCTTCTAATGATGTGATCCCATTAATCAAATGACAACACATGTCTATGGTTAGGAAACATAACCATCTTTGATTAATGAGCTAGTCAAGTAGAGGCATACGAGTGACTATATGTTTGTCTATGTATTCACACATGTATCATGTTTCCGGTTAATACAATTCTAGCATGAATAATAAACATTTATCATGATATGAGGAAATAAATAACAACTTTATTATTGCCTCTAGGGAATATTTCCTTCAGTCTCCCACTTGCACTAGAGTCAATAATCTAGATTACATAGTAATGATTCTAACACCCATCGAGTCTTGGTGCTGATCATGTTTTGCTCGTGAGAGTGGCTTAGTCAACGGGTCTGCAATATTCAGATCCGTATGTATCGTGCAAATCTCTATGTCTCCCACTTGGACTTGGTCCCGAATGGAATTGAAGCGTCTCTTGATGTGCTTGGTCCTCTTGTGAAATCTGGATTCCTTTGCCAAGGCAATTGCACCAGTATTGTCACAGAAGATCTTCATTGGTCCCGATGCACTAGGTATGACACCTAGATCGGAAATGAACTCCTTCATTCAGACTCCTTCATTTGCTGCTTCCGAAGCAGCTATGTACTCCGCTTCACATGTAGATCCCGCCACGATGCTTTGTTTAGAACTGCACCAACTTACAGCTCCACCGTTTAATAAAAACACGTATCTGGTTTGCGATTTAGAATCGTCCGGATCAGTGTCAAAGTTTGCATCGACGTAACCATTTACAACTAGCTCTTTGTCACCTCCATATACGAGAAACATATCCTTAGTCCTTTTCAGGTATTTCATGATGTTCTTGACCGCTGTCCAGTGATCCACTCCTGGATTACTTTGGTACCTTCCTGCCAAGCTTATTGCTAAGCATACGTCAGGTCTGGTACACAGCATTGCATACATGATAGAGCCTATGGCTGAAGCATAGGGAACATCTTTCATTTTCTCTCTATCTTCTGCTGTGGTCGGGCATTGAGTTTGACTCAACTTCACACCTTGTAGTACGGGCAAGAACCCTTTCTTTGCCTGATCCATTTTGAACTTTTTCAAAATTTTATCAAGGTATGTGCTTTGTGAAAGTCCTATTAAGCGTCTTGATCTATCTCCATAGATCTTGATGCCCAATATGTAAGCAGCTTGACCGAGGTCTTTCATTGAAAAACTTTTATTCAAGTATCCCTTTATGCTATCCAGAAATTCTATATCATTTCCAATTAATAATATGTCATCTACATATAATATCAAAAATGCTACAGAGCTCCCACTCACTTTCTTGTAAATACAGGCTTCTCCAAAAGTCTGTATAAAACCATATGCTTTGATCACACTATCAAAGCGTTTATTCCAACTCCGAGATGCTTGCACCAGTCGATAAATGGAACGCTGGAGCTTGCACACTTTGTTAGCACCTTTTGGATCTACAAAACCTTCCGGCTGCATCATATACAACTCTTCTTCCAGAAATCCATTCAAGAATGCAGTTTTGACATCCATTTGCCAAATTTCATAATTATGAAATGCAGCAATAGCTAACATGATTCGGACAGACTTAAGCATCGCTACGGGGGAGAAAGTCTCATCGTAGTCAACCCCTTGAACTTGTCGAAAACCTTTTGCAACAAGTCGAGCTTTATAGACAGTTATATTACCATCAGCGTCAGTCTTCTTCTTAAGAATCCATTTATTCTCAATGGCTTGCCGATCATCGGGCAAGTCAACCAAAGTCCATACTTTGTTTTCATACATGGATCCCATCTCAGATTTCATGGCCTCTAGCCATTTTGCGGAATCTGGGCTCATCATCACTTCCTCATAGTTCATAGGTTCATCATGGTCAAGCAACATGACTTCCAGAATTGGATTACCGTACCACTCTGGTGTGGATCTTACTCTGGTAGACCTACGAGGTTCAGTAGAAACTTGATCTGAAGTTTCATGATCAATATCATTAGCTTCCTCACTAATTGGTGTAGTTGTCACAGGAACCGGTTCTTGTGATGAACTACTTTCCAATAAGGGAGTAGATACGGTTATCTCATCAAGTTCTACTTTCCTCCCACTCACTTCTTTCGAGAGAAACTCCTTCTCTAGAAAGGATCCGATTTTAGCAACGAAAATTTTGCCCTCAGATCTATGATAGAAGGTGTACCCAATAGTCTCTTTTGGGTGTCCTATGAAGACACATTTCTCCGATTTGTGTTCGAGCTTATCTGGTTGAAGTTTCTTCACATAAGCATCGCAGCCCCAAACTTTAAGAAACGACAACTTTGGTTTCTTGCCAAACCACAGTTCATAAGGCGTTATCTTAACGGATTTTGATGGTGCCCTATTTAACGTGAATGCGGCCGTCCCTAAAGCATAACCCCAAAACGATAGCGGTAAATCAGTAAGAGACATCATAGATCGCACCATATCTAGTAAAGTACGATTACGACGTTCGGACACACCATTTCGTTGTGGTGTTCCGGGTGGCGTGAGTTGCGAAACTATTCCGTGTTGTTTCAAGTGTAGACCAAACTCGTAACTCAAATATTCTCCTCCATGATCAGATCGTAGAAATTCTTTGAACTTTTCAAATGTTTCAGACTTGTGTTTCATTAAGTAGATATACCCATATCTGCTCAAATCATCTGTGAAGGTGAGAAAATAACGATATCCACCGCGAGCCTCAACATTCATTGGACCACAAACATCAGTATGTATGATTTCCAACAAGTCAGTTGCTCGCTCCATAGTTCCGGAGAACGGCGTTTTAGTCATCTTGCCCATGAGTCACGGTTCGCAAGTACCAAGTGATTCATAATCAAGTGATTCCAAAATCCCATCAGTATGGAGTTTTTTCATGCGCTTTACACCTATATGACCTAAACGGCAGTGCCACAAATAAGTTGCACTATCATTATTAACTCTGCATCTTTTGGTTTCAACAGTATGAATATGTGTATCACTACTATCAAGATTCAATAAAAATAGACCACTCTTCAAGGGTGCATGACCATAAAAGATATTACTCATATAAATAGAACAACCATTATTCTCTGATTTAAATGAATAACCGTCTCGCATCAAACAAGATCCAGATATAATGTTCATGCTTAACACTGGCACCAAATAACAATTATTTAGGTCTAAAACTAATCCGGATGGTAGATGTAGAGGTAGCGTGCCGACCGCGATCACATCGACTTTGGAACCATTTCCCACGTGCATCGTCACCTTGTCCTTAGCCAATCTTCGCTTAATCCGTAGTCCCTGTTTCGAGTTGCAAATATTAGCAATAGAACCAGTATCAAATACCCAGGTGCTACTGCGAGCATTAGTAAGGCACACATCAATAACATGTATATCACATATACCTTTGTTCACTTTGCCATCCTTCTTATCCGCCAAATACTTGGGGCAGTTCCGCTTCCAGTGTCCAGTCTGCTTGCAGTAGAAGCACTCAGTTTCAGGCTTAGGTCCAGACTTGGGTTTCTTCTCTTGAGCAGCAACTTGCTTGCTGTTCTTTTTGAAGTTCCCCTTCTTCTTCCCTTTGCCCTTTTTCTTGAAACTGGTGGTCTTGTTAACCATCAACACTTGATGCTCCTTTTTGATTTCTACCTCCGCGGCTTTTAGCATCGCGAAGAGCTCGGGAGTAGTCTTGTTCATCCCTTGCATATTATAGTTCATCACGAAGCTCTTGTAGCTTGGTGGCAGTGATTGAAGAATTCTGTCAATGACACTCTCATCAGGAAGATTAACTCCCAGTTGAATCAAGTGATTATTATACCCAGACATTTTGAGTATGTGTTCACTGACAGAACTATTCTCCTCGATCTTGCAGCTATAGAACTTATTGGAGACTTCATATCTCTCAATCCGGGCATTTGCTTGAAATATTAACTTCAACTCCTGGAACATCTCACATGCTCCATGACGTTCAAAACATCGTTGAAGACCCGGTTCTAAGCCGTAAAGCATGGCACACTGAACTATCGAGTAGTCAGCAGCTTTGCTCTGCCAGACGTTCTTAACGTCGTCAGTTGCATCAGCAGCAGGCCTGGCACCCAGCGGTGCTTCCAGGACGTAACTTTTATGTGCAGCAATGAGGATAATCCTCAGGTTGCGGACCCAGTCCGTGTAATTGCTACCATCATCTTTCAACTTTGCTTTCTCAAGGAACGCATTAAAATTCAACGGAACAACAGCACGAGCCATCTATCTACAAACAAACATAGACAAGCAAATACTATCAGGTGCTAAGTTCATGATAAATTTAGGTTCAATTAATCATATTACTTAAGAACTCCCACTTAGACAGACATCTCTCTAGTCATCTAAGTGATCACGTGATCCAAATCAACTAAACCATAACCGATCATCACGTGAGATGGGGTAGTTTTCAATGGTGAACATCTTTATGTTGATCATATCTACTATATGATTCACGCTCGACCTTTTGGTCTCCGTGTTCCTTGGCCATATCTGCATATGCTAGGCTCGTCAAGTTTAACCTGAGTATTCCGCGTGTGCAAAACTGCCTTGCACCCGTTGTATATGGACGTAGAGCTTATCACACCCGATCATCACGTGGTGTCTGGGCACGACGAACTTTGGCAACGGTGCATACTCAGGGAGAACACTTCTTGATAATTTTTAGTGAGAGATCATCTTAAAATGCTACCGTCAATCAAAGCAAGATAAGATGCATAAAGGATAAACATCACATGCAATCAATAAAAGTGATATGATATGGCCATCATCATCTTGTGCTTTTGATATCCATCTCCAAAGCACCGTCATGATTACCATCGTCACCGGCGCGACACCTTGATCTCCATCGTAGCATCGTTGTCGTCTCGCCAACTATTGCTTCTATGACTATCGCTACCGCTTAGTGATAAAGTAAAGCAATTACAGGGCGTTTGCATTTCATACAATAAAACGACAACCGTATGGCTCCTGCCAGTTGCCAATAATTTCGGTTACAAAACATGATCATCTCATACAATAAAATATAGCATAACGTCTTGACCATATCACATCACAACATGCCCTGCAAAAACAAGTTAGACGTCCTCTACTTTGTTGTTGCAAATTTTACGTGGCTGCTACGGGCTTTTGCAAGAACCGTTCTTACCTACGCATAAAAACCACAACGATAGTTCGTCAAGTTGGTGCTGTTTTAACCTTCGCAAGGACCGGGCGTAGCCACACTCGGTTCAACTAAAGTGAGAGAGACAGACACCCGCCGGTCACCTTTAAGCAACGAGTGCTCGTAGCGGTGAAACCAGTCTCGCGTAAGCGTACGCGTAATGTCGGTCCGGGCCGCTTCATCTCACAATACCGCCGAACCAAAGTATGACATGCTGGTAAGCAGTATGACTTGTATCGCCCACAACTCACTTGTGTTCTACTCGTGCATATGACATCTACGCATAAAACCTAGGCTCGGATGCCACTGTTGGGGAACGTAGTAATTTCAAAAAAATTCCTACGCACACGCAAGATCATGGTGATGGCATAGCAACGAGAGGGGAGAGTGTTGTCCACGTACCCTCGTAGACCGTAAGCGGAAGCGTTAGCACAACGCGGTTGATGTAGTCGTACGTCTTCACGATCCGACCGATCCAAGCACCGAACGTACGACACCTCCGAGTTCAGCACACTTCAGCTCGATGACGATCCCCGGGCTCCGATCCAGCAAAGCTTCGGGGATGAGTTCCCTCAGCACGACGGCGTGGTTATGATGATGATGTTCTACCGGCGCAGGGCTTCGCCTAAGCTTCGCGACGATATGACCGAGGTGGAATATGGTGGAGGGGGGCACCGCACACGGCTAAGGAACCATCCGTAGATCAACTTGTGTGTTATGGGGTGCCCCCTTGCCCCCGTATATAAAGGAGGGAGGGGGAGGTGCTGCCGGCCCCTTTGGGGTGCGCCTGGAGGAGTCCTACTCCCACCGGGAGTAGGACTCCCCCCTCTTGCCTTGGTGGAGAAGGAAAGGGGGGAGGGGAAAGAGGAAAGGGGGGCGCCGCCCCCCCCTTCCTTGTCCTATTCGGACTAGGGGGGGAGGGGGCGCGCGGCCTGCCCTGGCCGGCCCTCCTCTTCTCCCTCATGGCCCACTAAGGCCCATTAACCCCCGGGAGGGTTCCGGTAAGCCCCCTGTGTTCTGGTAAAATCCCGATTTCACCCGGAACCTTTCCGATGTCCAAATATAGGCTTCCAATATATCAATCTTTATGTCTCGACCATTTCGAGACTCCTCGTCATGTCCGTGATCACATACGGGACTTCAAACAAACTTCGGTACATCAAAACTTATAAACTCATAATAAAACTGTCATCGTAACGTTAAGCGTGCGGACCCTACGGGTTCGAGAACTATGTAGACATGACCTAGAACCATTCTCGGTCAATAACCAATAGCGGAACCTAGATAACCATATTGGTTCCTACATATTCTACGAAGATCTTTATCGGTCAAACCGGATAACAACATATGTTGTTCCCTTTGTTCACTTTGCCATCCTTCTTATCCGCCAAATACTTGGGGCAGTTCCGCTTCTAGTGACCAGTCTGCTTGCAGTAGAAGCACTCAGTTTCAGGCTTAGGTCCAGACTTTGGTTTCTTCTCTTGAGCAGCAACTAGCTTGCTGTTTTTCTTGAAGTTCCCCTTCTTCTTCCCTTTGCCCTTTTTCTTGAAACTAGTGGTCTTGTTGACCACCAACACTTGATGCTCCTTCTTGATTTCTACCTCCGCAGTTTTTAGCATTGCGAAGAGCTCGGGAATAGTCTTGTTCATCCCTTGCATATTATAGTTCATCACAAAGCTCTTGTAGCTTGGTGGTAGTGATTGGAGAATTCTGTCAATGACGCTATCATCCGGAAGATTAACTCCCAGTTGAATCAAGTGATTATTACACCCAGACATTTTGAGTATATGCTCACTAACAGAACTATTCTCCTCCATCTTGCAGCTGTAGAACTTATTGGAGACTTCATATCTCTCAATCCGGGCATTTGCTTGAAATATTAACTTCAACTCCTGGAACATCTCATATGCTCCATGACGTTCAAAACGTCGTTGAAGACCCGGTAATAAGCCGTAAATCATGGCACACTGAACTATAGAGTAGTCATCAGCTTTGCTCTGCCAGACGTTCTTAACGTCGTCAGTTGCATCAGCAGCAGGCCTGGCACCCAGCGGTGCTTCCAGGACGTAATTTTTCTGTGCAGCAATGAGGATAATCCTCAGGTTACGGACCCAGTCCGTGTAATTGCTACCATCATCTTTCAACTTTGCTTTCTCAAGGAACGCATTAAAATTCAAAGGAACAACAGCACGAGCCATCTATCTACAAACAAACATAGACAAGAAAAATACTATCAGGTGCTAAGTTCATGATAAATTTAGGTTCAATTAATCATATTACTTAAGAACTCCCACTTAGACAGACATCTCTCTAGTCATCTAAGTGATCACGTGATCCAAATCAACTAAACCATAACCGATCATCACGTGAGATGGGGTAGTTTTCAATGGTGAACATCTTTATGTTGATCATATCTACTATATGATTCACGCTCGACCTTTTGGTCTCCGTGTTCCTTGGCCATATCTGCATATGCTAGGCTCGTCAAGTTTAACCTGAGTATTCCGCGTGTGCAAAACTGTCTTGCACCCGTTGTAGATGGACGTAGAGCTTATCACACCCGATCATCACGTGGTGTCTGGGCATGACGAACTTTGGCAACGGTGCATACTCAGGGAGAACACTTCTTGATAATTTTTAGTGAGAGATCATCTTAAAATGCTACCGTCAATCAAAGCAAGATAAGATGCATAAAGGATAAACATCACATGCAATCAATATAAGTGATATGATATGGCCATCATCATCTTGTGCTTTTGATATCCATCTCCGAAGCACCGTCATGATTACCATCGTCACCGGCGCGACACCTTGATCTCCATCGTAGCATCGTTGTCGTCTCGCCAACTATTGCTTCTACGACTATCGCTACCGCTTAGTGATAAAGTAAAGCAATTACAGGGCGTTTGCATTTCATACAATAAAGCGACAACCATATGGCTCCTGCCAGTTGCCGATAATTTCGGTTACAAAACATGATCATCTCATACAATAAAATATAGCATCACGTCTTGACCATATCACATCACAACATGCCCTGCAAAAACAAGTTAGACGTCCTCTACTTTGTTGTTGCAAATTTTACGTGGCTGCTACGGGCTTTTGCAAGAACCGTTCTTACCTACGCATAAAAACCACAACGATAGTTCGTCAAGTTGGTGCTGTTTTAACCTTCGCAAGGACCGGGCGTAGCCACACTCGGTTCAACTAAAGTGAGAGAGACAGACACCCGCCGGTCACCTTTAAGCAACGAGTGCTCGTAGCGGTGAAACCAGTCTCGCGTAAGCGTACGCGTAATGTCGGTCCGGGCCGCTTCATCTCACAATACCGCCGAACCAAAGTATGACATGCTGGTAAGCAGTATGACTTGCATCGCCCACAACTCACTTGTGTTCTACTCGTGCATATGACATCTACGCATAAAACCTAGGCTCGGATGCCACTGTTGGGGAACGTAGTAATTTCAAAAAAATTCCTACGCACACGCAAGATCATGGTGATGGCATAGCAACGAGAGGGGAGAGTGTTGTCCACGTACCCTCGTAGACCGTAAGCGGAAGCGTTAGCACAACGCGGTTGATGTAGTCGTACGTCTTCACGATCCGACCGATCCAAGCACCGAACGTACGACACCTCCGAGTTCAGCACACTTCAGCTCGATGACGATCCCCGGGCTCCGATCCAGCAAAGCTTCGGGGATGAGTTCCGTCAGCACGACGGCGTGGTTATGATGATGATGTTCTACCGGCGCAGGGCTTCGCCTAAGCTTCGCGACGATATGACCGAGGTGGAATATGGTGGAGGGGGGCACCGCACACGGTTAAGGAACGATTCATAGATCAACTTGTGTGTCTATGGGGTGCCCCCTGCCCCCGTATATAAAGGAGGGAGGGGGGAGGCCGGCCGGCCCTTGTTGGGCGCGCCAGGAGGAGGAGTCCTCCTCCTAGTAGGAGTAGGACTCCTCCTTTCCTACTCCTACTAGGAGGGGAAGGAAGGGGGAGAGGGGGGAAGGAAAGAGGGGGGCGCCGCCGCCCCTCCTAGTCCAATTCGGACCAGAGGGAGAGGGGGCGCGCGGCCCTTCCTGGCCGCCCCTCTCTTCCCACCATGGCCCATGTGGCCCATTAACTCTCCGTGGGGGGGGGGTCCGGTAACCCTCCGGCACTCCGATTTTCTCCGAAATCACGCGGAACACTTCCGGTGTCCGAATATAGTCGTCTAATATATCAATCTTTATGTCTCAACTATTTCGAGACTCCTCGTCATGTCCGTGATCACATCCGGGACTCCGAACAAACTTCGGTACATCAAAACTTATAAACTCATAATAAAACTGTCATCGTAACGTTAAGCGTGCGGACCCTACGGGTTTGAGAACTATGTAGACATGACCTAGAACTATTCTCGGTCAATAACCAATAGCGGAACCTAGATGCCCATATTGGTTCCTACATATTCTACGAAGATCTTTATCGGTCAAACCGCATAACAACATACGTTGTTCCCTTTGTCATCAGTATGTTACTTGCCCCAGATTTGATCGTCGGTATCCAATACCTAGTTCAACCTTGTTACCGGCAAGTCTCTTTACTCGTTCCGTAATGCATCATCCCGTAACCAACTCATTTGGTTACATTGCTTGCAAGGCTTATAATGATGTGCGTTACCGAGAGGGCCCAGAGATACCTCTCCGACAATCAGAGTGACAAAACCTAATCTCGAAATACGCCACCTCAACATGTACCTTCAGAGACACCTGTAGTACTCCTTTATAATCACCCAGTTATGTTGTGACGTTTGGTAGTACCCAAAGTGTTCCTCCGGTAAACGGGAGTTGCATAATTCTCATAGTTACAGGAACATGTATAAGTCATGAAGAAAGCAATAGCAATATACTAAACGATCAAGTGCTAGGCTAACGGAATGGGTCATGTCAATCACATCATTCTCCTAATGATGTGATCACATTAATCAAATGACAACACATGTCTATGGTTAGGAAACATAACCATCTTTGATTAATGAGCTAGTCAAGTAGAGGCATACTAGTGACTATATGTTTGTCTATGTATTCACACATGTATCATGTTTCCGGTTAATACAATTCTAGCATGAATAATAAACATTTATCATGATATGAGGAAATAAATAATAAGTTTATTATTGCCTCTAGGGCATATTTCCTTCAGCTTTGTCACGCAACGACTATCTTCCGCTTCGCTATTGGTGCTCGTCGGAGCAGCCCGTGGGGTGGCTTGCAGCACCAGGCGGTGATGCAGCACTCTAGGGGTCGGCGATCTGTAGCACCCGCATTCCCTGCAACTCCATATGCCGGTGATCTGCAGCATAGACATCGACCTAGAGTTCCCTACACCGGCCTCCATATTGTCGGTGTTGTGAGCGCGACGGTGCAACGTCAGTGGTGCTGCGCGGATCGCCTAGTGTTGCAGAGCGCACCGATGCAGCGTCTCTGGTGTCGCGGGAGCATCTCAGTCTACTTGCTGCTACCCCGCGTTGCGACAAGTTGAGGACGGTGACGTTGCCATGAAGCGTGCATTGATGCCGATGACGTGCAATGAAGCAGGCGCTGCTGCCGGCGGCATGATAAGTCGAGGCAAGCGATGCTGCAGTAAAGCGGCCACTGCTGGCACTACTGCCACTGGCGGCAGTGCTGTGAGGAGGGCCACCTCCGTCCTCCCGCATCCGAGCGCCCGCGGTGACATGGGGAACGAAGTAGTGGCATCTAGTGAGCTACGCGTTGACCAAATTTGATGGTCACGATTGCGCCCGTATCACAACGATCGGACGGCTCTCGAGGCGGCTTAAGTTTCACACCTATCATGGGGCTGATTGCTAGCAGTCACCTTGAATTAATGCAGAAATAAGAGACCAATGTTCCTACAAGCCTCCTCAACGATTCTCGGCCGTCGGGTCATTTCCCTTGATGCGTTTTCGTCCGTCCGATTGAGATCTAGAGAAGGTTGGGCCGTTGGATCTGGGATCAGCACTGCTGGAATGAATAGTTTCACTCCGTCCATGCCACCATGCGTTATTTGTGTGAACCGCCAAGGGCATTTTCGTCATTTCACTTTATGGGGGTATAAAAGGGGGCCACACTCGTGGAGAAACCTAGCCGGCTCCTCCTCCCTCCCGCAGCCGCCTCGCTCCCTCCCACGCACCCGCCTCCCTTCCTCTTCCTCCTGCCCCTAGCGCCGCCACTGCTGCCTCCTTCCCCGCCGCCGTCCTCCTCCTCTCCTCACGTCCTCCCCCTCCCACTCCTGCCAGCGCGCCCACCCCGCTCCCTGAGCCAGCTGAAGGAAATATGCCCTAGAGGCAATAATAAAGTTATTATTTATTTCCTTATTTCATGATAAATATTTATTATTCATGCTAGAATTGTATTAACCGGAAACATAATACATGTGTGAATACATAGACAAATATAGTGTCACTAGTATGCCTCTACTTGACTAGCTCATTTATCAAAGATGGTTATGTTTCCTAACCATGGACAAAAGAGTTGTCATTTGATTAACGGGATCACATCATTAGGAGAATGATGTGATTGACTTGACCCATTCCGTTAGCTTAGCACTTGATCGTTTAGTATGTTGCTATTACTTTCTTCATGAATTATACATGTTCCTGTAACTATGAGATTATGCAACTCCCGTTTACCGGAGGAACACTTTGGGTGCTACCAAACGTCACAACGTAACTGGGTGATTATAAAGGAGTACTACAGGTGTCTCCAAAGGTACATGTTGGGTTGGCGTATTTCGAGATTAGGTTTTGTCACTCCGATTATCGGAGAGGTATCTCTGGGCCCTCTCGGTAATGCACATCACTATAAGCCTTGCAAGCAATGTAGCTAATGAGTTAGTTACGGAATGATGCATTACGTAACGAGTAAAGAGACTTGCCGGTAACGAGATTGAACTAGGTATTAGATACCGACGATCGAATCTCGGGCAAGTAACATACCGGTGACAAAGGGAACAAAGTATGTTGTTATGCAGTTTGACCGATAAAGATCTTCGTAGAATATGTAGGAGCCAATATGGGCATCCAGGTTCCGCTATTGGTTATTGACCAAGAATAGTTCTAGGTCATGTCTACATAGTTCTCGAACCCGTAGGGTCCGCACGCTTAAGGTTTCGATGATAGTTATATTATGAGTTTATAAGTTTTGATGTACTGAAGGAGTTCGGAGTCCCGGATGAGATCGGGGACATGACTAGGAGTCTCGAAATGGTCGAGACGTAAAGATCGATATATTGGACGACTATATTCGGAGTTCGGAAAGGTTCCGAGTGATTCGGGTATTTTTCGGAGTACCGGAGAGTTACGGGAATTCGCCGGGGAGTATATGGGCCTTATTGGGCCATACGGGAATAGAGGAGAGAGGCCGAAAGGAAGGAGGCGCGCAGCCCCCCTCTGGTCCGAATTGGACAAGGGGTGCGGCCCCCCTTTCCTTCCTCCTCTCCCCCTCTTTCCCCCCTTCTCCTACTCCAACAAGGGAGGTGGAATCCTACTAGGACTAGGGAGTCCTAGTAGGACTCCACACTTGGCGCGCCCCTCCTAGGCCGGCTGCCCCCTCCCCCCTTGCTCCTTTATATACGGGGGCAGGGGGGCACCTCTAGACACAACAACACAAGTTGATCTACGGATCGTTCCTTAGCCGTGTGCGGTGCCCCCCTCCACCATATTCCACCTCGGTCATATCGTCGTGGAGTTTAGGCGAAGCCCTGCGCCGGTAGAGCATCATCATCGTCACCACACCGTCGTGCTGACGGAACTCATCCCCGAAGCTTTGCTGGATCGGAGCCCGGGGATTGTCATCGAGCTGAACGTGTGCTGAACTCGGAGGTGCCGTACGTTCGGTACTTGGATCGGTCGGATCGTGAAGACGTACGACTACATCAACCGCGTTCTCATAACGCTTCCGCTTACGGTCTACGAGGGTACGTGGACGACACACTCCCCTCTCGTTGCTATGCCATCACCATGATCTTACGTGTACGTAGGAAATTTTTGAAATTACTACGTTCCCCATGGTATCAGAGCCTAGGTTTTATGCGTAGATGTTATATGCACGAGTAGAACACAAGTGAGTTGTGGGCGATATAAGTCATACTGCTTACCAGCATGTCATACTTTGGTTCGGCGGTATTGTTGGATGAAGCGGCCCGGACCGACATTACTCATACGCTTACGCGAGACTGGTTCTACCGACGTGCTTTGCACACAGGTGGCTGGCGGGTGTCAGTTTCTCCAACTTTAGTTGAATCGAGTGTGGCTACGCCCGATCCTTGCGAAGGTTAAAACAGCACCAACTTGACAAACTATCGTTGTGGTTTTGATGCGTAGGTAAGAACGGTTCTTGCTAAGCCCGTAGCAGCCACGTAAAACTTGCAACAACAAAGTAGAGGACGTCTAACTTGTTTTTGCAGGGCATGTTGTGATGTGATATGGTCAAGACGTGATGAGATATAAGTTGTTGTATGAGATGATCATGTTTTGTTGAAGTTATCGGCAACTGGCAGAAGCCCTATGGTTGTCTCTTTGTTGCATAAGATGCAAGTGCCAAATAATTGCTTTACTTTATCGCTATGCGATAGCAATAGTTGCAAGAGCAATAGTTGGCGAGACGACCATGTGACGACACATTGATTTAGATCAAGATGATGAAGATCATGGTGTCGTGCCGGTGACGATAGAGATCATGACAGTACTTTGGAGATGGAGATCAAAGGCGCAAGATGATCATGGCCCTATCTTGTCTCATATTTTGATTGCATATGATATTTATATGTTATACATCTTATACTGTTTTGTTTGACGATAGCATTTTAAGATGATCTCTGACTAATTATCAAGAAGTGTTCTCCCTGAGTATGCACCGTTGCGAAAGTTCTTCGTGCTAAGACACCACGTGATGATCGGGTGTGATAGGCTCTACGTTCAAATACAACGGGTGCAAAACAGTTGCACACACGGAATACTCAGGTTAAACTTGACGAGCCTAGCATATACAGATATGGCCTCGGAACACGGAGACCGAAAGGTCGAGCGTGAATCATATAGTAGATATGATCAACATAGTGATGTTCACCATTGAAAACTACTCCATCTCACGTGATGATCAGACATGGTTTAGTTGATTTGGATCACGTGATCACTTAGATGACTAGAGAGATGTCTGTCTAAGTGGGAGTTCTTAAGTAATATGATTAATTGAACTTTAATTTATCATGAACTTAGTCCTGGTAGTATTTTGCAAATTATGTTGTAGATCAATAGCTTGCGTTGTTGCTTTATTTTGATATGTTCCTGGAGAAAATTGTGTTGAAAGATGTTAGTAGCAATGATGCGGATTGGATCTGTGATCTCAGGTTTATCCTCATTGCTGCACAGAAGAATTATGTCCTTAATGTACCGCTAGGTGACAGACCTATTGCAGGAGCAGATGCAGACGTTATGAACGTTTGGCTAGCTCAATATGATGACTACTTGATAGTTTAGTGCACCATGCTTAAGGCTTAGAATCGGGACTTCAAAGACGTTTTGAACGTCATGGACCATATGAGATGTTCCAGGAGTTGAAGTTAATATTTCAAGCAATTACCCGAGTTGAGAGATATGAAGTCTCCAACAAGTTCTATGGCTAAAAGATGGAGGAGAATCGCTCAACTAGTGAGCATGTGCTCAGATTGTCTGGGTACTACAATCGTTTGAATCAAGTGGGAGTTAATCTTCCAGATAAGATAGTGATTGACAGAATTCTCTAGTCACCATCACCAAGTTAGTAGAACTTTGTGATGAACTATAGTATGCAAGGGATGACGAAAACGATTCCCGAGCTCTTCGTGATGTTGAAATCGACGAAGGTAGAAATCAAGAAAGAGCATCAAGTGTTGATGATTGACAAGACCACTAGTTTCAAGAAAAGGGCAAAGGGAAAGAAAGGGAACTTCAAGCAGAATGGCAAGCAAGTTGTCACTCCCGTGAAGAAGACCAAAGCTGGACCAAAGCCTGAAACTGAGTGCTTACACTGCAAAGGAAATGGTCACTGGAAGCGGAAATGCCCTGAATGTTTGGTGGATAAGAAGGATGGCAAAGTGAACAAGGGTATATTTGATATACATGTTATTGATGTGTACTTTAACTAGTGTTTATAGTAGCCCCTGAGTATTTGATACTTGTTCGGTTGCTAAATATTAGTAACTCGAAACAGGAGTTACAGAATAAACAGAGACTAGTTGAAGGGGAAGTGACGATGAGTGTCGGAAGTGGTTCCAAGATTGATATGATCATCATCGCACACTCCCTATACTTTCGGGATTAGTGTTGAACCTAAATAAATGTTATTTGGCATTTGCGTTGAGCATGAATATGATTTGATCATGTTTATTGCAATACGGTTATTCATTTAAAATCAGAGAATAATTGTTGTTCTATTTAAATGAATAAAACCTTTGATGCCAATAAAAATAGTTTGTTGGATCTCGATCGTAGTGATACATATATTCATAATATTGATGCCAAAAGATGCAAAGTTGATAATGATAGTGCAACTTATTTGTGGCACTGCCGTTTGGGTCATATCGGTGTAAAGCACATGAAGAAACTCCATAAAGATGGACTTTCGGAATCACTTGGTTATGAATCATTTGATGCTTGCGAACCGTGCCTTTTGGGCAAGATGACTAAAACTCCGTTCTCCGGAACAATGGAACGAGCTACTGACTTATTGGAAACAATACATACCGATGTATGCGGTCCAATGAGTGTTGATGCTCGGGGCAGGTATCGTTATTTTCGGACCTTCACAAGATGATTTGAGCAGATATGAGTATATCTACTTAATGAAGCACAATTCTGAAACATTTGAAAAGTTCAAAGAATTTCAGAGTGAAGTGAAGAATCATCGTAACAAGAAAATAAAGTTTCTGCGATTTGATCACACAGACAAATATTTAGTTATGAGTTTGGCCTTCATATAAAACTATGTGGAATAGTTTCACAGCTCACGCCACATGGAACACCACAACGTAATGGTGTGTCCGAACGTCATAACCGCACTTTATTGGATATGGCGCGATCTATGATGTATCTTACCGATTTACCACTATCGTTTTGGGGTTATGTATTAAAGACAGCTGCATTCACTTTAAATAGGGCACCATCTAAATCCGTTGAGATGACACCGTATGAACTATGGTTTAGCAATAAACCTAAGCTGTCGTTTCTTAAAGTTTGGGGCTGTGATGCTTATGTGAAAAAGTTTTCACCTGATAAGCTCGAACCCAAATCGGAGAAGTGCGTCTTCATAGAATACCCAAAGGTAACTATTGGGTACACCTTCTATCATAGATCCGAAAGCAAGATTCGTTGCTAAGATGGATCCTTTCTAGAGAAGGAGTTTCTCTCGAAAGAAGTGAGTGGGAGGAAAGTAGAACTTGATAAGGTAATTGTACCTTCTCCCAAATTGGAAAGTAGTTCATCACAAAAATCAGTTCCAGTGATGCGTACACCAATTAGTGAGGAAGTTAATGATGATGATCATGAAACTTCAGATTAAGTTACTACAGAACCTCGTAGGTCTTACAGAGTAAGATCCGCACCAGAGTGGTACGGTAATCCTATTCTGGAAGTTATGTTACTAGACCATGACGAACCTACGAACTATGAAAAAGCGATGGTGAGCCCAGATTCCGCAAAATGGCTTGAGGCCATGAGATCTGAGATAAGATCCATGTATGAAAACAAAGTATGGACTTTGATTGACTTGCCCAATGATCGGCGAGACATTGAGATTAAATGGATCTTCAAGAGGAAGAAGAACGCTGATAGTGTTACTATCTACAAAGCTGGAATTGTCGCAAAAGGTTTTCGACAAGTTCAAGGTGTTGACTACGATGAGAGTTTTTCACTTGTATCTATGCTTAAGTCTGTCTGAATCATGTTAGAAATTGCCGCATTTTATGAAATCTGGCAAATGGATAAACAAAACTGCATTCCTTAATGGTTTTCTTAAAGAAGAGTTGTATATGATGCAACCAGAAGGTTTTGTCAATCCTAAAGGTGCTAACAAATTGTGCAAGCTCCAGTGATCCATCTATGGACTGGTGCAAGCATCTCGGAGTTGGAATATATGCTTTGATGAGTTGATCAAAGCATATGGTTTTATACAGACTTTTGAAGAAGCCTGTATTTATAAGAAAGTGAGTGGGAGCTCTGTAGCATTTCTAATATTATATGTGGATGACATATTGTTAATTGGAAATGATATGGAAATTCTGGATAGCATGAAAGGATACTTGAATAAGAGTTTTTCAAAGCAAGACCTCAGTGAAGCTGCTTACACATTGAGCATCAAGATCTATATAGATAGATCAAGACGCTTGATAAGATTTTTCAATGAGTACATACCTTGATAAATTTTTGAAATAGTTCAAAATGGAACAGTCAAAGAAGGAGTTCTTGCCTGTGTTACAAGGTGTGAAATTGAGTAAGACTCAAAGCCCGACCACGGCAGAAGATAGAAAGAGAATGAAAAGTCATTCCCTATGTCTCAGTCATAGGTTCTATAAAGTATGCTATGCTGCCAGACCTATTGTATACCTTGCTCTGTGTTTGGCAAAGGAATACAATTTTGATCTAATAGTAGATCACTGGACAGCGGTCAAGAATATCCTTAGTGAGGACTAAGGAGATGTTTCTCGATTATGGAGGTGATAAAAGAGTTCGTCGTAAAGAGTTACAATGATGCAAGCTTTTACACCGATCCAGATGACTCTAAATCTCAATCTGGATACATATTGAAAGTGGGAGCAATTAGCTAGAGTAGCTCTGTGCAAAGCATTGTAGACATAGAGTATTTGCAAAATACATACGGCTCTGAATATGACAGACCCGTTGACTAAAGTTCTCTCACGAGGAAAACATGATCATACCTTAGTACTCTTTGGGAGTTAATCACATAGCAATGTGAACTAGATTATTGACTCTAGTAAACCCTTTGGGTGCTGATCACATGACGATGTGAACTATGGGTATTAATCACATACAGATGTGAATATTGGTGTTAAATCACATGGCGATGTGAACTAGATTATTGACTCTAGTGCAAGTGGGAGACTGAAGGAAATATGCCCTAGAGGCAATAATAAAGTTATTATTTATTTCCTTATTTCATGATAAATGTTTATTATTCACGCTAGAATTGTATTAACCGGAAACATAATACATGTGTGAATACATAGACAAATATAGTGTCACTAGTATGCCTCTACTTGACTAGCTCATTTATCAAAGATGGTTATGTTTCCTAACCATGGACAAAAGAGTTGTCATTTGATTAACGGGATCACATCATTAGGAGAATGATGTGATTGACTTGACCCATTCCGTTAGCTTAGCACTTGATCGTTTAGTATGTTGCTATTACTTTCTTCATGACTTATACATGTTCCTGTAACTATGAGATTATGCAACTCCCGCTTACCGGAGGAACACTTTGGGTGCTACCAAACGTCACAACGTAACTGGGTGATTATAAAGGAGTACTACAGGTGTCTCCAAAGGTACATGTTGGGTTGGCGTATTTTGAGATTAGGTTTTGTCACTCCGATTATCGGAGAGGTATCTCTAGGCCCTCTCGGTAATGCACATCACTATAAGCCTTGCAAGCAATGTAGCTAATGAGTTAGTTACGGAATGATGCATTACGTAACGAGTAAAGAGACTTGCCGGTAACGAGATTGAACTAGGTATTAGATACCGACGATCGAATCTCGGGCAAGTAACATACCGATGACAAAGGGAACAAAGTATGTTGTTATGCGGTTTGACCGATAAAGATCTTCGTAGAATATGTAGGAGCCAATAAGGGCATCCAGGTTCCGCTATTGGTTATTGACCAAGAATAGTTCTAGGTCATGTCTACATAGTTCTCGAAACCGTAGGGTCCGCACACTTAAGGTTTCGATGATAGTTATATTATGAGTTTATGAGTTTTGATGTACCGAAGGAGTTCGGAGTCCCGGATGAGATCAGGGACATGACGAGGAGTCTCGAAATGGTCGAGATGTAAAGATCGATATATTGGACGACTATATTCGGAGTTCGGAAAGGTTCCGAGTGATTCGGGTATTTTTCGGAGTACCGGAGAGTTACGGGAATTCGCTGTTGGGGAACGTAGTAATTTCAAAAAATTTCCTACGCACACGCAAGATCATGGTGATGGCATAACAACGAGAGGGGAGAGTGTTGTCCACGTACCCTCGTAGACCGTAAGCAGAAGCATTAGCACAACGCGGTTGATGTAGTCGTACGTCTTCACGATCCGACCGATCCAAGCACCGAACGTACGGCACCTCCGAGTTCAGCACACGTTCAGCTCGATGACGATCCCCGGGCTCCGATCCAGCAAAGCTTCGGGGATGAGTTCTGTCAGCACGACAGCGTGGTGACGATGATGATGTTCTACCGGCGCAGGGCTTCGCCTAAGCTTCGCGACGATATGACCGAGGTGGAATATGGTGGAGGGGGGCACCGCACACGGCTAAGGAACGATCCGTAGATCAACTTGTGTGTTATGGGGTGCCCCCTTGCCCCCGTATATAAAGGAGGGAGGGGGAGGTGCAGCCGGCCCCTTTGGGGTGCGCCTGGAGGAGTCCTACTCCCACCGGGAGTAGGACTCCCCCCTCTTGCCTTGGTGGAGAAGGAAAGGGGGGAGGGGAAAGAGGAAAGGGGGGCGCCGCCCCCCCCCTTCCTTGTCCTATTCGGACTAGGGGGGGAGGGGGCGCGCGGCCTGCCCTGGCCGGCCCTCCTCTTCTCCCTCATGGCCCACTAAGGCCCATTAACCCCCGGGAGGGTTCCGGTAACCCCCCGGTGTTCCGGTAAAATCCCGATTTCACCCGGAACCTTTCCAATGTCCAAATATAGGCTTCCAATATATCAATCTTTATGTCTCGACCATTTCGAGACTCCTCGTCATGTCCGTGATCACATCCGGGACTCCGAACAAACTTCGGTACATCAAAACTTATAAACTCATAATAAAACTGTCATCGTAATGTTAAGCGTGCGGACCCTACGGGTTCGAGAACTATGTAGACATGACCTAGAACCATTCTCGGTCAATAACCAATAGCGGAACCTGGATGCCCATATTGGTTCCTACATATTCTACGAAGATCTTTATCGGTCAAACCGCATAACAACATACGTTGTTCCCTTTGTCATCGGTATGTTACTTGCCCGAGATTTGATCGTCGGTATCCAATACCTAGTTCAATCTCGTTACTGGCAAGTCTCTTTACTCGTTCTGTAACACATCATCTTATTACTAACTCATTAGTTATAATGCTTGCAAGGCTTAAGTGATGAGTATTACCGAGAGGGCCCAGAGATACCTCTCCGACAATCGGAGTGACAAAACCTAATCTCGAATTATGCCAACTCAACATGTACCTTCGGAAACACCTGTAGAGCACCTTTATAATCACCCAGTTACGTTGTGACGTTTGGTAGCACACAAAGTGTTCTTCCGGTAAACGTGAGTTGCACAATCTCATAGTTGAAGGAACTTTGTATAAGTCATGAAGAAAGCAATAGCAACATACTAAATGATCAAGTGCTAGGCTAACGGAATGGGTCATGTCAATCACATCATTCTTCTAATGATGTGATCCCATTAATCAAATGACAACACATGTCTATGGTTAGGAAACATAACCATCTTTGATTAATGAGCTAGTCAAGTAGAGGCATACTAGTGACTATATGTTTGTCTATGTATTCACACATGTATCATGTTTCCGGTTAATACAATTCTAGCATGAATAATAAACATTTATCATGATATGAGGAAATAAATAATAACTTTATTATTGCCTCTAGGGCATATTTCCTTCAGTCTCCCACTTGCACTAGAGTCAATAATCTAGATTACATAGTAATGATTCTAACACCCATGGAGTCTTGGTGTTGATCATGTTTTGCTCGTGAGAGAGGCTTAGTCAACGGGTCTGCAACATTCAGATCCGTATGTATTTTGCAAATCTCTATGTCTCCCACTTGGACTTGGTCCCGAATGGAATTGAAGCGTCTCTTGATGTGCTTGGTCCTCTTGTGAAATCTGGATTCCTTTGCCAAGGCAATTGCACCAGTATTGTCACAGAAGATCTTCATTGGTCCCGATGCACTAGGTATGACACCTAGATCGGAAATGAACTCCTTCATCCAGACTCCTTCATTTGCTGCTTCCGAAGCAGCTATGTACTCCGCTTCACATGTAGATCCTGCTACGACGCTTTGTTTAGAACTGCACCAACTTACAGCTCCACCGTTTAATAAAAACACGTATCCGGTTTGCGATTTAGAATCGTCCGGATCAGTGTCAAAGCTTGCATCGACGTAACCGTTTACGACTAGCTCTTTGTCACCTCCATATACGAGAAACATTTCCTTAGTCCTTTTCAGGTATTTCAGGATGTTCTTGACCGCTGTCCAGTGATCCACTCCTGGATTACTTTGGTACCTTCCTGCCAAGCTTATTGCTAAGCATACGTCAGGTCTGGTACACAGCATTGCATACATGATAGAGCCTATGGCTGAAGCATAGGGAACATTTTTCATTTTCTCTCTATCTTCTGCTGTGGTCGGGCATTGAGTTTGACTCAACTTCACACCTTGTAGCACAGGCAAGAATCCTTTCTTTGCCTGATCCATTTTGAACTTTTTCAAAATTTTGTCAAGGTATGTGCTTTGTGAAAGTCCTATTAAGCGTCTTGATCTATCTCTATAGATCTTGATGCCCAATATGTAAGCAGCTTCACCGAGGTCTTTCATTGAAAAACTTTTATTCAAGTATCCTTTTATGCTATCCAGAAATTCTATATCATTTCCAATTAATAATATGTCATCTACATATAAAATTAGAAATGCTACAGAGCTCCCACTCACTTTCTTGTAAATACAGGCTTCTCCAAAAGTCTGTATAAAACCATATGCTTTGATCACACTATCAAAGCGTTTATTCCAACTCCGAGATGCTTGCACCAGTCCATAAATGGAACGCTGGAGCTTGCACACTTTGTCAGCACCTTTTGGATCAATAAAACCTTCCGGCTGCATCATATACAACTCTTCTTCTAGAAATCCATTCAAGAATGCAGTCTTGACATCCATTTGCCAAATTTCATAATTATGAAATGCAGCAATAGCTAACATGATTCGGACGGACTTAAGCATCGCTACGGGTGAGAAAGTCTCATCGTAGTCAACCCCTTGAACTTGTCGAAAACCTTTTGCAACAAGTCGAGCTTTATAGACAGTTATATTACCATCAGCGTCAGTCTTCTTCTTAAAGATCCATTTATTCTCAATGGCTTGCCGATCATCGGGCAAGTCAACCAAGGTCCATACTTTGTTTTCATACATGGATCCCATCTCAGATTTCATGGCTTCTAGCCATTTTGCGGAATCCGGGCTCATCATCGCTTCCTCATAGTTCGTAGGTTCATCATGGTCAAGTAACATGACTTCCAGAATAGGATTACCGTACCACTCTGGCGCGGATCTTACTCTGGTAGACCTACGAAGTTCAGTAGAAACTTGATCTGAAGTTTCGTGATCATTATCATTAGCCTCCTCACTAATTGGTGTAGTTGTCACAGGAACCGGTTCTCGTGATGAACTACTTTCCAATAATGGAGTAGATACAATTATCTCATCAAGTTCTACTTTCCTCCCACTCACTTCTTTCGAAAGAAACTCCTTCTCTAGAAAGGATCCATTCTTAGCAACGAATGTCTTGCCTTCGGATCTGTGATAGAAGGTGTACCCAATAGTCTCTTTTGGGTATCCTATGAAGACACATTTCTCCGATTTAGGTTCGAGCTTATCTGGTTGAAGTTTCTTCACATAAGCATCGCAGCCCCAAACTTTAAGAAACGACAACTTTGGTTTCTTGCCAAACCACAGTTCATAAGGCGTCGTCTCAACGGATTTTGATGGTGCCCTATTTAACGTGAATGCGGCCGTCTCTAAAGCATAACCCCAAAATGATAGCGGTAAATCAGTAAGAGACATCATAGATCGCACCATATCCAGTAAAGTACGATTACGACGTTCGGACACACCATTTCGTTGTGGTGTTCCAGGTGGCGTGAGTTGCGAAACTATTCCACATTGTTTCAAGTGTAGACCAAACTCGTAACTCAAATATTCTCCTCCACGATCAGATCGTAGAAATTTTATTTTCCTGTTACGATGATTTTCTACTTCACTCTGAAATTCTTTGAACTTTTCAAATGTTTCAGACTTGTGTTTCATCAAGTAGATATACCCATATCTGCTCAAATCATCTATGAAGGTGAGAAAATAACGATATCCACCGCGAGCCTCAACATTCATTGGACCACAAACATCAGTATGTATGATTTCCAACAAGTCAGTTGCTCGCTCCATAGTTCCGGAGAACGGCGTTTTAGTCATCTTGCCCATGAGTCACGGTTCACAAGTACCAAGTGATTCATAATCAAGTGATTCCAAAATCCCATCAGTATGGAGTTTTTTCATGCGCTTTACACCTATATGACCTAAACGGCAGTGCCACAAATAAGTTGCATTATCATTATTAACTCTGCATCTTTTGGTTTCAACACTATGAATATGTGTATCACTACTATCGAGATTTAATAAAAATAGACCACTCTTCAAGGGTGCATGACCATAAAAGATATTACTCATATAAATAGAACAACCATTATTCTCTGATTTAAATGAATAACCGTCTCGCATCAAACAAGATCCAGATATAATGTTCATGCTCAACGCTGGCACCAAATAACAATTATTCAGGTCTAAAACTAATCCCGAAGGTAGATGTAGAGGTAGCGTGCCGACCGCGATCACATCGACTTTGGAACCGTTTCCCACGCGCATCGTCACCTCGTCCTTGGCCAGTGCTCGCTTATTCTGTAGTCCCTGTTTCGAGTTGCAAATATTAGCAACAGAACCAGTATCAAATACCCAGGTGCTACTACGAGCTCTAGTTAGGTACACATCAATAACATGTATATCACATATACCTTTGTTCACTTTGCCATCCTTCTTATCCGCCAAATACTTGGGGCAGTTCCGCTTCCAGTGACCAGTCTGCTTGCAGTAGAAGCACTCAGTTTCAGGCTTAGGTCCAGACTTGGGTTTCTTCTCTTGAGCAGCAACTTGCTTGCTGTTTTTCTTGAAGTTCCCCTTCTTCTTCCCTTTGCCCTTTTTCTTGAAACTAGTGGTCTTGTTGACCATCAACACTTGATGCTCCTTCTTGATTTCTACCTCCGCAGCTTTTAGCATTGCGAAGAGCTCGGGAATAGTCTTGTTCATCCCTTGCATATTATAGTTCATCACAAAGCTCTTGTAGCTTGGTGGCAGTGATTGGAGAATTCTGTCAATGACGCTATCATCCGGAAGATTAACTCCCAGTTGAATCAAGTGATTATTATACCCAGACATTTTGAGTATATGCTCACTAACAGAACTATTCTCCTCCATCTTGCAGCTGTAGAACTTATTGGAGACTTCATATCTCTCAATCCGGGCATTTGCTTGAAATATTAACTTCAACTCCTGGAACATCTCATATGCTCCATGACGTTCAAAACGTCGTTGAAGACCCGGTTCTAAGCCGTAAAGCATGGCACACTGAACTATAGAGTAGTCATCAGCTTTGCTCTGCCAGACGTTCTTAACGTCGTCAGTTGCATCAGCAGCAGGCCTGGCACCCAGCGGTGCTTCTAGGACGTAATTTTTCTGTGCAGCAATGAGGATAATCCTCAGGTTACGGACCCAGTCCGTGTAATTGCTACCATCATCTTTCAACTTTGCTTTCTCAAGGAACGCATTAAAATTCAACGGAACAACAGCACGAGCCATCTATCTACAAACAAACATAGACAAGCAAAATACTATCAGGTGCTAAGTTCATGATAAATTTAGGTTCAATTAATCATATTACTTAAGAACTCCCACTTAGACAGACATCTCTCTAGTCATCTAAGTGATCACGTGATCCAAATCAACTAAACCATAACCGATCATCACGTGAGATGGGGTAGTTTTCAATGGTGAACATCTTTATGTTGATCATATCTACTATATGATTCACGCTCGACCTTTTGGTCTCCGTGTTCCGAGGCCATATCTGCATATGCTAGGCTCGTCAAGTTTAACCTGAGTATTCCGCGTGTGCAAAACTGTCTTGCACCCGTTGTAGATGGACGTAGAGCTTATCACACCCGATCATCACGTGGTGTCTGGGCACGACGAACTTTGGCAACGGTGCATACTCAGGGAGAACACTTCTTGATAATTTTTAGTGAGAGATCATCTTAAAATGCTACCGTCAATCAAAGCAAGATAAGATGCATAAAGGATAAACATCACATGCAATCAATATAAGTGATATGATATGGCCATCATCATCTTGTGCTTTTGATCTCCATCTCCGAAGCACCGTCATGATCACCATCGTCACCGGCGCGACACCTTGATCTCCATCGTAGCATCGTTGTCGTCTCGCCAACTATTGCTTCTACGACTATCGCTACCGCTTAGTGATAAAGTAAAGCAATTACAGGGCGTTTGCATTTCATACAATAAAGCGACAACCATATGGCTCCTGCCAGTTGCCGATAATTTCGGTTACAAAACATGATCATCTCATACAATAAAATATAGCATCACGTCTTGACCATATCACATCACAACATGCCCTGCAAAAACAAGTTAGACGTCCTCTACTTTGTTGTTGCAAATTTTACGTGGCTGCTACGGGCTTTGCAAGAACCGTTCTTACCTACGCATAAAAACCACAACGATAGTTCGTCAAGTTGGTGCTGTTTTAACCTTCGCAAGGACCGGGCGTAGCCACACTCGGTTCAACTAAAGTGAGAGAGACAGACACCCGCCGGTCACCTTTAAGCAACGAGTGCTCGTAGCGGTGAAACCAGTCTCGCGTAAGCGTACGCGTAATGTCGGTCCGGGCCGCTTCATCTCACAATACCGCCGAACCAAAGTATGACATGCTGGTAAGCAGTATGACTTGTATCGCCCACAACTCACTTGTGTTCTACTCGTGCATATGACATCTACGCATAAAACCTAGGCTCGGATGCCACTGTTGGGGAACGTAGTAATTTCAAAAAAATTCCTACGCACACGCAAGATCATGGTGATGGCATAGCAACGAGAGGGGAGAGTGTTGTCCACGTACCCTCGTAGACCGTAAGCGGAAGCGTTAGCACAACGCGGTTGATGTAGTCGTACGTCTTCACGATCCGACCGATCCAAGCACCGAACGTACGGCACCTCCGAGTTCAGCACACGTTCAGCTCGATGACGATCCCCGGGCTCCGATCCAGCAAAGCTTCGGGGATGAGTTCCGTCAGCACGACGGCGTGGTGATGATGATGATGTTCTACCGGCGCAGGGCTTCGCCTAAGCTTCGCGACGATATGACCGAGGTGGAATATGGTGGAGGGGGGCACCGCACACGGCTAAGGAACGATCCGTAGATCAACTTGTGTGTTATGGGGTGCCCCCTTGCCCCCGTATATAAAGGAGGGAGGGGGAGGTGCGGCCGGCCCCTTTGGGGTGCGCCTGGAGGAGTCCTACTCCCACCGGGAGTAGGACTCCCCCCTCTTGCCTTGGTGGAGAAGGAAAGGGGGGAGGGGAAAGAGGAAAGGGGGGCGCCGCCCCCCCCTTCCTTGTCCTATTCGGACTAGGGGGGAGGGGGCGCGCGGCCTGCCCTGGCCGGCCCTCCTCTTCTCCCTCATGGCCCACTAAGGCCCATTAACCCCCGGGAGGGTTCCGGTAACCCCCCGGTGTTCCGGTAAAATCCCGATTTCACCCGGAACCTTTCCGATGTCCAAATATAGGCTTCCAATATATCAATCTTTATGTCTCGACCATTTCGAGACTCCTCGTCATGTCCGTGATCACATCCGGGACTTCCGAACAAACTTCGGTACATCAAAACTTATAAACTCATAATAAAACTGTCATCGTAACGTTAAGCGTGCGGACCCTACGGGTTCGAGAACTATGTAGACATGACCTAGAACCATTCTCGGTCAATAACCAATAGCGGAACCTGGATGCCCATATTGGTTCCTACATATTCTACGAAGATCTTTATCGGTCAAACCGCATAACAACATACGTTGTTCCCTTTGTCATCGGTATGTTACTTGCCCGAGATTTGATCGTCGGTATCCAATACCTAGTTCAATCTCGTTACTGGCAAGTCTCTTTACTCGTTCTGTAACACATCATCTTATTACTAACTCATTAGTTATAATGCTTGCAAGGCTTAAGTGATGAGTATTACCGAGAGGGCCCAGAGATACCTCTCCGACAATCGGAGTGACAAAACCTAATCTCGAATTATGCCAACTCAACATGTACCTTCGGAAACACCTGTAGAGCACCTTTATAATCACCCAGTTACGTTGTGACGTTTGGTAGCACACAAAGTGTTCTTCCGGTAAACGTGAGTTGCACAATCTCATAGTTGAAGGAACTTTGTATAAGTCATGAAGAAAGCAATAGCAACATACTAAACGATCAAGTGCTAGGCTAACAGAATGGGTCATGTCAATCACATCATTCTTCTAATGATGTGATCCCATTAATCAAATGACAACACATGTCTATGGTTAGGAAACATAACCATCTTTGATTAATGAGCTAGTCAAGTAGAGGCATACTAGTGACTATATGTTTGTCTATGTATTCACACATGTATCATGTTTCCGGTTAATACAATTCTAGCATGAATAATAAACATTTATCATGATATGAGGAACTAAATAATAACTTTATTATTGCCTCTAGGGCATATTTCCTTCATTCGCTAGGGAGTATATGGGCCTTATTGGGCCATACGGGAATAGAGGAGAGAGGCCGAAAGGAAGGAGGCGCGCAGCCCCCCTCTAGTCCGAATTGGACAAGGGGTGCGGCCCCCCTTTCCTTCCTCCTCTCCCCCTCTTTCCCCCTTCTCCTACTCCAACAAGGGAGGTGGAATCCTACTAGAACTAGGGAGTCCTAGTAGGACTCCACACTTGGCGCGCCCCTCCTAGGCCGGCTGCCCCCTCCCCCCTTGCTCCTTTATATACGGGGGTAGGGGGCACCTCTAGACACAACAACACAAGTTGATCTACGGATCGTTCCTTAGCCGTGTGCGGTGCCCCCCTCCACCATATTCCACCTCGGTCATATTGTCGCGGAGTTTAGGCGAAGCCCTGCGCCGGTAGAGCATCATCATCGTCACCACGCTGTCGTGCTGACGGAACTCATCCCCGAAGCTTTGCTGGATCGGAGCCCGGGGATCGTCATCGAGCTGAACGTGTGCTGAACTCGGAGGTGCCGTACGTTCGGTACTTGGATCGGTCGGATCGTGAAGACGTACGACTACATCAACCGCGTTGTCATAACGCTTCCGCTTATGGTCTACGAGGGTACGTGGACGACACTCTCCCCTCTCGTTGCTATGCCATCACCATGATCTTACGTGTACGTAGGAAATTTTTGAAATTACTACGTTCCCCAACACCAGTGCCGTCTCCTTCGCCCAGGCTGCCGGATCCCCGCTATCGGTGTAAAAACCGGCGGATCTCGGGTAGGCGGTCCCGAACTGTGCATCTAGGCGGATGGTAACAGGAGACAAGGGACACGATGTTTTTACCCAGGTTCCGGCCCTCTCGATGGAGGTAATACCCTACTCCTGCTTGATTAATATTGATGATATGGGTAGTACAAGAGTAGATCTACCACGAGATCAGAGAGGCTAAAACCTAGAAGCTAGCCTATGGTATGATTGTTGTTCGTCCTACGGAATAAAACCCTCCGGTTTATATAGACACCGGATAGGGTTAGGGTTACACAGAGTCGGTTACAAAGGTAGGAGATCTACATAGCCGTATCGCCAAGCTTGCCTTCCACACCAAGGAAAGTCCCATCCGGACACGGCATGAAGTCTTCAATCTTGTATCTTCATAGTCTAGGAGTCCGGCAAAAGATGATAGTTCGGCTATCCGGACACCCCCTAGTCCAGGACTCCCTCAGTAGCCCCTGGACCAGGCTTCAATGACGACGAGTTCGGCGCGCATATTGTCTTCGGCAATGCAAGGCGGGTTTCTCCTCTGAATACTTCATAGAAGGTTTTGAACACAAGGATAGTGTCCGGCTCTGCAAAACAAGTTCCACATACCACCGTGGAGAGAATAACTTTTTGCACAGATCTGCTGACATATTCCGCGGCGTGACATCACACCACAGCCAGGCCTTTATTTGAATCATTTTTTACTGTCCCACCTCAGCGCGTTTAGCGAGGCGGTTTCCCTGGCATGTCTTATCAAAGCGTAGATCGTGCCCCTTATTCCAGGATTCTCATCAATACGGACGTGGGTAACCCAACCGTGCCCGTTGGCACGCCTCCTCTATCGAAGGCGAGTCCCAATCGACCACAGGGAGGGCTCTTGGTATTCAACTTCTTTATAATGAGACCAAGGCCCTCTTCTTTCTTCCACCCTCCATCGAGTTCGCCTCGCGCTTCGAGTTCTAACACCCAAAGCTTCAGATTTAGGCGCTTCGGACCTTCGACGATGTCCGGCTCCGACCAGCTCGGCCGATGGATGTCTTCTTCTGTTACAGAAGAAGATGTGCTAAAGTTGCGAAACGCCAGGTATCTAACCGGCGAGATTTCGCATAGGCTGCCTGCTCCAGGGCAGGTCATTCCCACTCCCGAGCCCGGCGAGAGTGTGGTGTTCGTGTCTCACTTCCTTCGGGGTTTAGGCTTCCCGACGGATCCCTTTGTGCGGGGGCTCATGTTTTATTATGGACTGGATTTCCATGACTTGAATCCAGAGTCCATCCTCGATATATCGTCATTCATTGTCGTATGTGAAGCCTTTCTCCGCATTACCCCTCACTTCGGATTGTGGCTCAAGACTTTTAAGGTGGAGCCGAAGATGATCGAGGGGCAACAGGCAGAGTCTGGAGGGGCTATCATAAGCAAGTGCGCTGATGCTCTGTGGCCCGAGGGCTCTTTTCAAGAGGAGCTTGGTTCGTGGCGACGGGAGTGGTTTTATATCACCGCTCCCAGGGGCACCAAATGGGCGGCGCCTCCCGCCTTCCGCTCAGGTCCACCACAGCGGCTGGCGTCATGGGTCAATAAGGGGCTCGACCGGGGGCCGTCCAAGGACGTTCCTCTGTTGCAGGGCCGTATTTGAGACCTCAAAGAAAGAGAGATCAATCTGGTCATAGTGGCGCAGGTTATGTTGATTCCGCCTTCTACCCTGCAAACGTCGCCCCCTCCGTCTGTGGGAATTTAATCCGGAGGGACCATGAGTTCTCCAACATTTTATGGGTATGACGCCCGTGGAGATGTATAAACTGTTCTTCGGATCACAAGAGAAGTGTCCGGACCTGACTGAGGACGCAGGACTAAGCTGCAATCGCCCAGATACTCAAGTAAGTAGTCCTGTACCCGGACAGGCAGTCCGTTCATTTATCATAAAATTGCCCTTAAAGGAGCTGTTTCTTGAACAGGAGTGGATAGTGAAGGCAAAGTTGATAAGGTGTCCGGCTCCCCTCCCAGAGACCACGCCGGATCCCATGCTGACCAAGATGTTGAAGGCCGCGCCTTTTGAAGAAGGCGAAGGGGGGAGCGGGGAAGCAACTGCCTCCATGAAGGAGGCTTTCAAGGAAGGAGGGATCAAAAGTCCCACCCTCCAAGGAGAGAAGAGGACCGCTTCGGAAGATCCGGAGGTCAAGGCCTCAAAGAGGGGAAAGAAATCTTCGACAGAGAGTCCGGCGCTGGGAAGTACCCCAGCCGCACTATTTCCCCAAGGGGATCAGCCCTCCAGCGAGCCGTAAGTAAAAAGAAGGGGTCTTGTAATAAGGGAGAACCCTGTATTTATTGCTGAAGTTAACCGAAATTATACCCTGTAGTTCGGATCTCAGCCCTTCTCAACAGAGCTCATCTTCGGGGGATCTTCTTCCGGAGATGATGGAGAGCGAAAGGCCTCCACCTGTCTCACCTTCATGCGAAGCTGGCGACCCCGAGGTGTCGTCACGGAGTGTTTCCCTGGGTCCGGCGGGGCCGGAAGGTCCGGCGTCAGCTGGTGTGCGGTCGGAGGAGCTGAAGGATCTGCTGGGGCGAGCAGCTATCTCAGCAGATCACCGTGCGCTAATGGGTGCGGTGATTGAAAGAATTGCGTCCGCTGAGAGCGGATTGCATGAAGCCGTCAGAAGCTTGCTGACGGGGTTCGAGGTACGCAAAAATGATGTACCTTCTGACAGTTATGCATATAGGATGTGCCCTGTATAGATAGTAGCCCCTGAGACTCGGTATGTTGTCAAAATTGACGGCGTGCCGAGGACCATAATCTCAATTATAACATATCGCCACTCCTGAATAGGTGGCGGGGCGTCCGGTGGCCAGCCGGACTGATGAATTTGCCGAACTAAAGCGGCAACTTGACGAGGCAGATGCGGACATCGCGCTTGTCAATAAGCGGTTTTACGAGTCACAAGGTATGCGACTTCTTCGCGGACGCCTGGTAAGGGAGCTTGACGCCCGCGCCTTACTACTTGTATGCTTAATGCAGATGGTGCCGCTGCTGTGGAGGTGCTGCGGGTGGAACTCGCCTGAGCTAAAGAGCAAGCCAGAAATAGTAATGCGGCCGCTTTAAGGGCGGCTGAAGAGCTAAAAGCCGAACGGGCTACTCACTGCCGAAGCAAAGAGGAAATGGATGATATGGCCATAAAGTTGAAGAATGCTACCGACCGCTGCGGGGTTCTTGAAAAAGAACATCAAGCGGAGCAAGATGACCTGAAAAAGGCCACCGCCGAAACCAAGGATGCCCGCTCCGCAATGAGATCTGCAAAGGAGGAGCTGCGTTAGGCTGTAGATGTGGCTGCTGGAAAGCCTTTTCTGCTACGGAGGAAGTTCATGGATTCGAAGTATGCTCAGTTGGACCGGTTGTGGAGTTCAGAGGATGCTTATCTGGATTTAGCAGCGAGTGCCACGGACGCGATCGAGCACTTCCAAGGCCAAAAGGGGCACAGAAAGGAAGAGCTATTTTGGTTGCAGTTCCATAGTCCAGAGCGTCCTATTCCGTTATCCGATATGTTGGCCGAATGGGCCAAGATGAATCGATTGTCCGGACTTTCCATGAAGCATGTCGTGACTCATTTGTGGTCGGGGAGGCCGCAGCCCAAGAGTTATTTTGGCTTAGTGCAGCAGTTCCTTGGTGCGGTACCGCGTATCGACGCAATCAATCGGTCGGCATGCATTGAGGGTGCGTGGATGGCTCTTGCCCGTGTCAAGACATACTGGGCAGAAATGAAGGCCACCGACGTTGCATCCCCAGATTCGGACGGAAGCCGAGTACCAGTCGAGCGCTATTTTGAGGAAGTTCTTCCGGGCGCTCGTTTAATAGAGACGCAGTGCTCAAAGGATGTTATGTTTGAATGACATGTATAATTTTATGAAACAATGTTTCGATTTAATGTGAGAGCTTTTTATACTTGTGCCTTCAAGTAGTAAATTACCTCCTGCGCGACCGTTGATGTATATATGTATATAACCTGAAAGATGGCAGTCTTCGGCTTCAGCCCCCACGCACATAGTGCGGGGGTGTTTGCAAAGAAGTCATGCTTTTCACACTTAATCCAATGTCTTGGTCCTGTAAAGGAGGTGGTAGCGTAGCAAACTAGGCAACCGGACTATAATGCTTTATCACTTTCACTTAGCCATAGGGGTTCGAGGGTGGGGCTACTATATAGCCCCTGGGGGCACCGCACTCTCCCAAATTCGGGGTGCGTATGTGCCTGACCGAAAAACGGTCCTTCGTTAATGCGGAGGAATTCTAAACATTCCGGTGAGTCATCGAGTGGTTGACCAGTCTCTCGCTATATCATGACAGTCAGTTTTCGGATTTCTCTACTGAGGTGCTCGCTCGGCCGAACTGGGGCACAATCGCAGTAGTTCTCCTGGTGCCGCGTTAGCTGATAGAACAAAACGTAAGGCAGCAAAACACAGGAGCCAGGCAAACCCAACATTTGACCAAAGACATGATTCGGAGCTGATGCATATAAGGCCTAACTCGAGATGCCGAACACCCCCTAAGGTATTCGGTCTTTATAAAAACGGGTAGAATAATGCCCTTGGTAATAAGCCCCTGGTGTCCAGGTACGTGCAAACTTCTGACGCGGACGATGCCAAAATGCCAGCCTCCTCCTCGGTTATAACAAGAAACCAGGGGATGTGTATCAACAAGAGACAGTAAAAAAGGTTTACGCAGGGTCTTAATTTGAAAAGAATCCTTGCGACGGGTCCCTACTGCACATCTGCGCCTGTGTCTCAATTGTGCCGTATCCTGGACGGGTATAGCACGTTGTTCATCTGTAAGAGAGAGGAACTTAGTTGAAAATAAAAAGGATCGTGCGAAAAATGTACTTTATATGAAATAAACAGAGTATGGTTCGAAAAGTGAATAAAATTGAGCTTTATTGTCTCTTGTTGTACATGCGTGCAGCCCCTTGTACGGGGGTATGCCGCTAGTAGGCGCCAGACTCGTCTAGCCGTGTCCGGGGTTTGAATGACCTATTCAGGTGCTTTGGTTTAGCGGAGCCGGATTGATGTGGGGCTGTCAAGCCAGTCTCGCGTTCTTCCGTGCTCGAGTAACACTTAATACTCCCTTTTAATGAGATGATGCCGCGTGGACCGGGCATTTTAAGTGTAAGATATGCATAATGCGGTATTGCGTTAAAGCGGGTGAAAGCTTCACGCCCCAGTAGTGCTTGATGGCTACTTTCGAATGGGGCGATGTGGAAGGTTAATTTTTCGTGGTGGAAGTTGTCGGATGAGCCGAACACAACTTCTAACAGTAGGGAGCCTGTACAATGGGCATATAGGCCTGGCATTGCCCCTTTGAAGGAGGTGTTGCTATGGCGAATTTTGGTTGGGTCTATCCCCATCCTGCGGATTGTGTCCTGATATATCAAGTTTATGTCACTGCCGCCGTCCATGAGGACTTGTGTAAATTGGAATCCGTCAATTATGGGATCCAATATCAAGGTAGTCCATCCTGCGTTCCGGATACTTTCGGAGTAGTCCTGATGGTCGGAGGTGATTGGTTTTGACAACCAGTGTTGGTACTCCGCTAGGGTAGTCTGTGCGACGCGCATTTTAGTAGGCGCCGCTCTGTTTTTCCCTTTTATCACGTGAAGTGAGTTTACTGTTTTAACCTCTTCCGGGAAATTCTTTTGTTTTCCGGGGCTCTGCTTGTGGTGCTCGTCATCATCCTCACTTGGTGTGTCGAGCCCCTTGTGTTCGGCGTTGAGTCTGACGGACTGCTTGAAGACCCAACAATCTCTGTGGGTATGGTTTGCAGGCCTCCCAGGAGTACTGTGGATTTGGCATATCTTGTCCAAGATTTTGTTTAAGTTCGATAGCTCATCGCTATTGTCCTTAAGGGGCAGTTTTTATTGTTCTGCCATGAGCTTTTGAATCCGGCGTTGACTGTCGTGCTCTTTGGACCTTCCCCCTTAATCCGGTGCAGGTCCTTGCTGCATCGTGGTTTCCCATTCCCATCCCTGACTTCGGATGTACTTGGGTCGCTGGTACTGCATCTTGCTAGCCAGCTATCCTCTCCCGCGCAAAAGCGGGTCATGAGGCTTGTTAATGCGGCCATTGTTCTCGGCGTTTCTTGGCCGAGGTGTCTGGCGAGCCATTCATCTCGGACGTTGTGTTTGAAGGCTGCTAAGGCTTCAGTGTCCGGACAGTCGACTATTTGGTTCTTTTTGGTAAGGAACCTATTCCAGAATTTCCGGGCTGACTCTTCGGGCTGTTGAGTTATGTGACTTTGATCGTCTGCATCCGGAGGGCGGACATAGGTCCCCTGAAAATTTGCCCGAAACGCATCCTCGAGCTCTTCCCAACTTCCAACGGTGTTTTCGGGAAGGCTTTTAAGCCAATGCCGAGCTGGCCCTTTGAGCTTGAGGGGTAAGTATTTTATGGCGTGGAGATCATCTCCTCTAGCCATGTGTATGTGGAGGATGTAATCCTCAATCCAGACTCCAGGGTCTGTTGTTCCGTCATATGCCTCTATGTTTACGGGTTTGAATCCCGCTGGGAATTCGTGATCCAGAACCTCATCGGTGAAACATAGGGGGTGTGTGGCACCCCTATATTTGGGTGTGCCGTGATGTTCGGATATTTGGCGTGTTGCATTGCTTTGAAGAGCTTGCTTTCTCGGCCCATAGATGGACCTAACTGGGCTGTCTTTTTGATGTGAATCCTTATGCGGATCGCGTACCGGCTTGTGTGCGGCGCCATTTGCTGCTCTCTGTTTGCCGTGGGGTCGTCCATCCAACCGGGTGGCCTTCTTGCTCTTTGATTGTGGGGGCTCTATGGCCTCCTCATCAAATTCGGGCAGTAGTTTTCTCTTTGGGTAGCTCTTTGTTCGGCGACTGTCGCCGTATTTGTTTGCGGTGTTGAGTACTTTGCTCCATCTGATTTTGAGTGCATCTTCCGCTGTTTTGAGCTTCCGCTTCTGCTTTTTCAGGCTACGCGCAGTGGCGACGAGCCTTTTGTGGAGGTTCTTCTGCTCCAACAATTTGTCCGGCGTGAGATCGTCGGGACTGTTATCTTCGCCGGTGACGGGTTGTTCATCCAAGTTGTCCTGTTCGGACGGTTGCTCGGTAGCATGTTCGTTGTCCACCGGTTCTCCCTGCTCTATGGCTGGGTTTTTGTCGAGGCGGGACTTGGTGCGGCATTTACGTTGCTTTTTTGACTGCTTTTCGAGGGATTTATCCTTCTTCGTGTCCTGTTGTTCCTCGTCGTCACTTCCTTTAGGTGTATCCACCATGTATACATCATGGGACGAGGTGGTTCTCCAGTATCCTATAGGTGCTGGTTCATGGTTGTCTTCTACATCGTCGTCCATACCGTCGATGTCTTCGGAGTCGAAATCGAGCATGTCGTTTAAGCTTTCGACAGTGGCTACAAAGTGGGTGGTGGGTGGGTGTTGAATTTCTTCGTCGTCCGCATCCCAACCTTCCTGACCGTAGTCCGGCCAGGGCTCTCCAGATAAAGAGAGAGACTTTAGTGAATTCAGGATGTCGCCAAAGGGCGAGTGCTGAAAGATGTCCACGGCAGTGAACTCCATGACCGGCGCCCAATCGGATTCGATTGGCAGGGGCACGGAGGGTTCAGAGTCCGGAGAGGAGTCCGGCACCTTGGAGTCACGGTCTTCGCAAAGGACAGGGATGGAGTTCGGCTCAATCGCCGTTGAGATCATAGCCCCTGAGGCGGTGTCCAACCACTTTTCCTCGATCGGGGGAACCGGCTCTGGATTAAGGGTCGGAGCGGGCACTGCTGCGGCCTCCAGGGCACTGTTCGGCGGCAGAGCTAGATCGTACCCATCGAGACAGTGCGGCACGCTCGGCTGTGGCTCGAATCTGTCAAAGATCAAATCTCCGCGGACATCGGCCGTATAGTTCAAGCTTCCAAATCTGACCTGATGGCCAGGGGCGTAGCTTTGGATCTGCTCCAGATGGCCAAGCGAATTGGCCCGCAGTGCAAAGCCGCCGAATACGAAGATCTGTCCGGGGAGAAAAGTCTCACCCTGGACTACGTCGTTGTTGGTGATCGAAGGAGCCATCGGGCCTATCGGTGACGACAGAGAGGAACTCTCAATGAAAGCACCAATGTCGGTGTCAAAACCGGCGGATCTCGGGTAGGGGGTCCCAAACTGTGCGTCTAGGCGGATGGTAACAGGAGACAAGGGACACGATGTTTTTACCCAGGTTCGGGCCCTCTCGATGAAGGTAATACCCTACTCCTGCTTGATTAATATTGATGATATGGGTAGTACAAGAGTAGATCTACCACGAGCTCAGAGAGGCTAAACCCTAGAAGCTAGCCTATGTTATGATTGTTGTTCGTCCTACGGACTAAAACCCTCATGTTTATATAGACACCGGAGAGGGCTAGGGTTACACAGAGTCGGTTACAATGGTAGGAGATCTACATATCCGTATCGCCAAGCTTGCCTTACACGCCAAGGAAAGTCCCATCCGGACACGGGACGAAGTCTTCAATCTTGTATCTTCATAGTCTAGGAGTCAGGCCAAAGATGATAGTTCGGCTATCCGGACACCCCCTAGTCCAGGACTCCCTCACCCGCCGTCGTCCTCGCGCCCACACAGGAGGTGCTCCGTCTCTTCCTCCCATCCAGCCAGATCCGCGCTGCAAGGCCTCCCACGCTCGCTCGCGGCCCTCAGCCGTGGCTAGGGTTTCGGGCTAGGGATCACCTTCGTCGCCGGAGTGGCTCCGGTGGACTCCGGCGACTACTCGCCATCGCCTTCCTCGCCCCCACGCGCAGTTCCACTTCCCGCTGGCCACCGGGTGCAGCAGGGCGCATCAGGCTGGGCCTCCTCTTCTCCACCCCCTCTGGTGCTCCTCGGTCCGTGTTCTTGGTGAGCACCAGGACCTTCTACCCCGCCGCGGGCGCCGCCTCCTTGTGAGATCCCGACCATGGTGAGCTCCCCCGCCCTCCCCTCCCACCCCTGCATGTTTTATTTGTGCGCCACTACCATGTCAGAATATGAGAGATGTGAGAGGCTACGTTTGGGAGGGGATTACTACTACTTAGTTGTTGATGTGATTTGTATGTTGTTGCTGCTCTGATGTGATTTGTATAATAAGGGGACAACACTTATACTTAGATATTAGTGGTAGTATTATGCTATTCATGTGGAGAGATTATTGCTTCTTATATAGACAAGGCTGCTACTACTTGCAGATTGTTGTTAATTTCTTTACCTTATGTAGTTGCTAATGCACTGGATTTTGTTATTGTTGCTCATGTATGTTTGTTGCGACTCTGTTGCTGATGGATTCATTTTCACGTGAGACGGACACATCAGAACATGGTATTGTTAAATCTGTCCATTATATTCAGCCTCGGTTTTTAGTTTTAACATCTCCATTGTTGCTATATGCAGAACTGTGTATCAAGTTTTACGAAATTGACAATTGTTGAACAGACATGCTACATGATTCAATATTCTTTTTCAAGTTAAATATCTAATGTGTGGACCTCTTGATTTGGTTTCTATGTGTCACCTATTTCGGAATAAGCCATCACTAGTGCCTCATGATTAGGTTATTCCTCCAATAATCCTAAGGAATGTTTAGGTTCCCCCTACTAATGTTGTCATGCCGTTGCCGCCATTCGATCATTTGCTCTTCTCAATAGTTGGGTGGTTATGCATTTGATCTCTGCCATTGCAGCTCTTTATTTGGTAGGGAGCTACAAATTTTATATATACCATTTGGTGCTTTAGTTACGAATCATGTACACATGCAAAGTATGAGGAGCAGTTCTTGATATGCATTGAGGGGCATAATTTTGTTACAAAAAAGTCTGTTAGTTATCTCTAATTTTCATGGATGGTTGGATTATGGGGTGCATGTGCTGCTTCAGTAGTGACCTATTAGTTATTCTGCTAAATAGTAATTACTAAATAATTGTTTTTGATAAACAATGATGCCTTTCTTACATAGGTTGTTTGATGTGTTTGTGCTCGTCGGCGGGACGGTGCAAGGCGCAACTCCGACGCGGTTCCTCGCCGGTTGGATGGCGTTCAAGCGCAACCCCAGCGCGCAGTGAGTACTGCCTCGGCTACAACCTCCCTTGGTGAGCTCCATCTTCCTCCTGCTCCTCTGCTTCCAGAAATAAGAGAAGAGGGTCTCACCGAGCCTCCTCAGAGCTTAGCGACTCTCGGCCGTCCGATCATTTTCCTGATGCGTTCTCGGCCGTACGATCCAGCTGCCGATCGACCTCGACCGTCGGATCGAAACCGAGGCCGTTTCTATGAATAGTGTGCGGCCCGGTCGTGCCACCGTGCGTAAATAGCCTGCCCCGCTGGGGGCATTCTCATCATTTCGCTTTGTCTGTGGCGGTGGCGTTCGTGCTAGGGTGATGATGATTAGCTGGGGCTGAGATAAGTGTGTCTTTGAGCAATCGGGGCACCTGTGGGTATCAAGTTGGATCCTCCCCGTTGTCTCTAGAATCCCTTTTGATCCCATGATACCTATTGATCTGTCCTTGGATGGTCATTCTTGTTGAGTGGTAACCAGGGTAGCTCGACTATATAAACGGATTGATCTGGTGATAAGAGATGATGGGGGTAGGTTATATGATCGAGGAAAGGCGGATCTGAGCCCAGTATGCAATGAACCCTAGACCCTTTTTTAATTGTATCTAAAGGTGTTGCTTATTTATGCTCCAGTGTTTATAGTCATCTTCCATAAATCTGAGCCATTAAGCAGACATTTCCTTTTGTTTTCTTTGGTTTGTTTTGAAGCTTTCCCCAATTCTATCTATCACCACTGCATTTTGTGGATCATGCACCAGACTAAATGTAGGTGAACTTTGAAGGATGCATGTTGTCTTAGCTTTGTAACTTATTTCCTTGCTAAGTAAGCATTTGGGGTTAATTTGTTTTGTTGCCACCTTCTTTGTAGATATAGTTTTGCATTGATTTGCCTTGCACTCTTCCTGACAAGCTTGTAATAGTGTTGAACTTTGTCCATTTAGGCATAGCAACTATTTGAATTATCAAAATTTGCTACCATTTGGTTACCACCAGAAGTTTGTCTATTGATAAAACATGGTTCAGGAAGGCATTTTGTCTTCTATTTTTTTAATAGAATTCTGATTCGGGGCAACGATGATTGACCACTACTAATATAAGTACTTTCTTGAGCAATCGAGCAATTTGCTAATATAAAACATGGTCCAGGAAGAAGACGAAGAATACAACTGGTTTGTGGTTTCATATGTACTTTATGCTCATTCCTTTTAATCTTTGAATGATATAGGAGATTCTGTTGGTGCTCTATTAACATGATTGTTGTGTGCGTTTCTATTACGTAATAATATTGTTGACAAGATATTTCTGAAATTACGATCGGAAGTTGCTGCCCGCCGGGTTGGTATGCAAGAGGATGCCTCGCTCTCTCTCTTGCTGCGTAATTAACATGAATTCAGCTAGGCGTTAATGTGCAGTAAGAGGCAAGGTACCATCTCTCTCTCTCTCTCTCTCTCTCTCTCTGATATGATCTATTTAAGCTTCTATGTCTTAATCAGCAATTAGATTACCACAAATTAGGTATGCATTTTGAGGTTATAACGCTGCATGGTTCTAAGTTTTAGATTTAATGAGTCACTATTGAACTATACATATTTTAGATCTTGGTTCTACTTTTCATTTCAGAAAAGTGTTATCTTTTAATTTATATTTATTGTTTTAAGAATGTGATATTTCACTTTTAGGAAGAGTTGATCTCAGCTTCTTCCAAGTATAATTTGACTAAAAAGTAAAAAGTGAGTGTCGTGTTTCTTAAATGGTCACCATACTTTACTGTACTATTTGTCATGTGAATAGATGAATGTGTAATTGAATGTTATTTTCTATTAATGGTTGAGTCACTGTTGAACTGTACATATTTAGGACGCCGTCAACCAAAGGCGAGAGCAGCTACATCTGTTGTATGCGTACTTGGATTATTGTTTTCCTTTGGACTGTGATGTGATGAAACCTGATGTTATTATTTCTCGTATTTACAGGAAATAGTACTATAATGTGCTTATAGAGAGGGCAACACCAAGCAAGATGAGCTATATTGAAAGGTGTATGTTGAGCTCTAAAGGCAAGGACGGCCCTAACACTGGCAGCCAGACAACTCGAGCGTGGCGTCCACTCTAGCGTGCAGTTCATCGGAGCCGTCACACAGATAGGTACGTGTGCATGCAGCCAGGCCTTAAATCAAGTAAACGGAGCAAAAACAATTTGGGTTCCCATTGAAGTGCATAGAATGCACAATGCATTATGTGCCTGTTGGAAATATGCCCTAGAGGCAATAATAAATTAGTTATTATTATTATATTTCCTTGTTCATGATAATTGTTTATTATCCATGCTATAATTGTATTGATAGGAAACTCAGATACATGTGTGGGTACATAGACAACATCATGTCCCTAGTAAGCCTCTAGTTGACTAGCTCGTTGATCAATAGATGGTTACAGTTTCCCGACCATGAACATTGTATGTCGTTGATAACGGGATCACATCATTAGGAGAATGATGTGATGGACAAGACCCAATCCTAAGCCTAGCACAAAGATCGTGAAGTTCGTATGCTAAAGCTTTTCTAATGTCAAGTATCATTTCCTTAGACCATGAGATTGTGCAACTCCCGGATACCGTAGGAATGCTTTGGGTGTACCAAACGTCACAACGTAACTGGGTGGCTATAAAGGTGCACTACGGGTATCTCCGAAAGTGTCTGTTGGGTTGGCACGAATCGAGACTGGGATTTGTCACTCCATGTAACGGAGAGGTATCTCTGGGCCCACTCGGTAGGACATCATCATAATGTGCACAATGTGACCAAGGGGTTGATCACGGAATGATGTGTTATGGAACGAGTAAAGAGACTTGCCGGTAACGAGATTGAACAAGGTATCGGCATACCGACGATCGAATCTCGGGCAAGTACAATACCGGCAGACAAAGGGAATTGCATACGGGATTGCTTGAATCCTTGACATCGTGGTTCATCCGATGAGATCATCGTGGAACATGTGGGAGCCAACATGGGTATCCAGATCCCGCTGTTGGTTATTGACCGGAGAACGTCTCGGTCATGTCTGCATGGTTCCCGAACCCGTAGGGTCTACACACTTAAGGTTCGGTGACGCTAGAGTTGTTATGGGAAATAGTATGTGGTTAACAAAGGTTGTTCGGAGTCCCGGATGAGATCCCGGACATGACGAGGAGCTCAAGAATGGTCCGGAGGTGAAGATCGGTATATTGGACGAAGGGTATTGGAGTCCGAAATTGTTTCGGGGGTACCAGGTGATGACCAGCGTGTCCGAAAGGGGTTTCAGAGGCCCCGGCAAGCTTTGGGGGGCCTTATGGGCCAAGGGGAGAGGGCACATCATCCCACTAAGGGGATGAGCGCCCCTCCCACCCCATCTCACGTAACCTGGAGAGGTGGGGGCGCCACCCCTAGGGCAGCCGCCCCTCCCGGCTTGGGGGGGCAAGTTTCCTAGGGGGTGGGGGCGCCAAAACCCATCTAGGGTTTCCCCTATGGCCGCTGCCCCTCCCCTAGGGAACCCTAGGGCGCCTCCCCCTCCTCCCTCCCCCCTATATATAGTGAGAGAGAGAGGGCAGCCGCACCCTTCCCCTGGCGCAGCCCTCTCCCTCCTCCAACACCTCCTCCTCCTCCATAGTGCTTGGCGAAGCCCTGCTGGAGAACCACGAGCTCCACCACCACCACACCGTCGTGCTGTCGGAGTTCTCCCTCAACTTCTCCTCTCCCTTTGCCGGATCAAGAAGGAGGAGACGTCCCCTGGCTGTACGTGTGTTGAACGCGGAGGCGCCGTCCGTTCGGCGCTAGATCGGATCTTCCGCGATTTGAATCGCCGCGAGTACGACTCCATCAACCGCGTTCTTGTAACGCTTCCGCTTAGCGATCTACAAGGGTATGTAGATGCACTCTCCTTCCCCTCGTTGCTAGATTACTCCATAGATTGATCTTGGTGATGCGTAGAAAATTTTAAATTTCTGCTACGTTCCCCAACAGTGCCATCATAAGCAGTGCATATAATAGCTACGATTTGCTTGATTTTGGTTCGTTTTACCCCTCTAAAGATTGAATGACCTCCCTTCAGGTGTGCTTGGTCTACAGTGACGACCTTTGGGCCAACAACACATGGACATTTCAGAGATAAACTATTGCATCAGGTATAGTGTATTGCGGACAAGCCAGACATTAGTGTCTAGGTATTGATAGTTTGAGATAGACATGCCAATATGCATCTTCATTTATACAGCAGCCCATGCGTGTGGTAATATTTGAGAACAACAACTCTCATATTTTGTTTGCCCTTTTAGGCTAAAACAACAGAGTTTGGTTTGAGGTGCTCTCACAAGATATCAGGTCTCTCCCTCTCTCCAGTTGGCTAATGGTGGTCATGTGTATGTTTTGGTAGACGAGATGTAGATTCCAGGAGCCTATCATAGTCTGTTTGCCTTTTTATGCTAGAATAGCAGAGTTTGGTGGCTAGGTTGGATTGAAATATAATTGCTTGGTAAAACTGATGTCTACAAATAGTGCTTACTTCTTCTGCAAAGAAAATGTTGTGCCACATGCTCACCCATGAGAACCATCTATTCAGCTATTATCTAATTAAGCATTGAACAATTTGATTATGATATGCACTAATGGTGGTCTTCTAACTGAATGACATTTACAGAAATTTGCTTGGCGAAGATCTGGGACACTCGGGTACATTAGACCCACGAGGGTAATTGATTATTTTCCATTTGATTATGATGCAGGGCCTAGGAGAACCATCTCTTTTTCATTATATAAATAGTAGTACAGATTATTCTTTACCTTTTTATGTCATTCTGTTGCTTTGGGCATTTCCTGCTTCTATGCTCTGCTGCTACTCTGTCTTAGATGGTCATTGGCCATATAATGCCACTAGATGTAGTGTCTGATAGCACCTTGTATTGCTTCAGTTTTAATCAATTAAACTGGAGCAGGTATCTGCCCTATTCAAATAGCAATGAAAATTGTTGTTTTCGTGTGCTGCAAAATATAGCTCAAAATTTTCTCTTTTTTGCCATCAAAGGACCAAGCTCATCTCAAATTAGTGAGTTGCTTTGTACAGTTCATATTTGTTGAACTGTATGCAGTTTGCAGCTGGATCTCTTTGATTTGTCATCATTTTCTAGGAATTTAGTTAAAATAATATATCAAAGTTGTCATGTTGGCGACATGGCGTGACGAGCCAAAACTGCTTGATGAATTGTTGGTGTGTGCTTACCCAGAGGAGCACGGCTTTTGCTCTCGCCACTGTTGTGCTCCTCCTCTTCCTCCTTGGCGCTCGGTAGAAAGATCTCAGGCTGCCAACACACAAATAAAATTGTGCATCCTATGATTTTGTGAGCATGCGGCTGAGCCATGGATGACCAGTGAGCATGTATAATTGTAACAAGTTAATTGCCCGTAGTTTGCCACTGGCATAACCGTAAAAACATGGTGGGTATTTTATTTCCTATGCTCACTATGGCAAATGTTCAGGCTGACAAATGAATGGCAAGTTCTTTATGCCTATAGAACTATTACATTATATTTTGGCTATGATGAGCCACACCATTGGCTCTCATTGTGTACTTATATATGTAGGCTGCTATGCGACTATTGTCAGTAGCCTTTCTCTATAAACGCCTTAGTTTCAATGTTTTGTACTATTCGGCTGCCCTCTAATGTACTACCCAGTCTTCAATCCCTTTCTATATAAAGGACTTGCTTCAATCATTATGAATGGTCTTTCGACTCGTGGAATGTGTTGATTTTTATATAATGACTTGCTCTAATCCTAATCTATCAAAATGCATTGCAATTTTTTCTATTCCTTTGTGAGAAACTTGATCTCTTCATAAGATGAAATATTAGATGAATTGCTTTGGGCGTCGAACCGTGTGCTAAGGTACTGTTTTTGATCTCGCTCCTGAACCAGGCAACGCGACGGAGGCCATGCGCTCAAGTGGGAGGCGGAGCTCGCCTCCCCCAATGACGACGGCTTCGACCTCAAGTGGAAGTGGGAGGCCAAGTCCAAGCCATGTGCTGCCGGCAAGGTCGAAACCAAGTGGGGCGCCAAGGAAGCCAACGAGGATGACAATAATTCGGCAAGAAAGTGCGTCCAGATAAAGGAGATCTCCACCGGCTGCGATGTCCAGATCGAGGTACTCGGCAGAAAAGATGAAATTGTTGTGATGAAATATGGGATTTCCAGTGCTCCAGTAGCTAAATGATGAAATGTGGGAGTAGATTCAAGAGAAAGATTGCAGTAACTTACTCCAGTAGCTTAGATGGAACTTCGCTGTTTTGGAATTTCCAGTAGCTTAAGTATTGCAGTAGATTTCCAATAAAATCTTGCCTGAGTGATGTTTGCTTGGTTCCTATGAATCTTAATCTTGGATGTGTGTCTCTGAATCTTAATCTGATGGGTGCTACTATGAATAAGGTTAGTTGTTGTTGATTACTGCATCAGTGTATTCTTGTTTTCGGGTTGAAAAGATGTTGGTTCAGTTGCCTGCACATGTGAATATTTCTTCCTTTTTTATATCCTGTTTGAATGCCTACGTTAAACATGAATTTCTACTAATTTGAGCATTACCTACTTGACCACAACGTTTGGACCAGCACCCTCGCGCCAAGGCGCGATCCCGATCTAGTGTACATGATGGGGACACACTCTCACCGCGCTTGCGTCTCTCTGTTTAACCTCTGTGGTCAACGTCTTGTTTCCACTGCGGTGTCAATCTGAACTCTGTAGTGGTTGAGAACTCGAGATGAGACCAAAGTCATATTTCAGTTGCCGTGCGCTACATGATCCAACATTACAAACATGGCTATTTTTTTTTTGGAGGGAAACATGGCCACTTTCCTTGTGGCAATAACATAATAATCTGATGCGGGGGCAGAAACACCCATGCATCCATCCTCCTCTCGAGCCCTGTACGATCGCAGCCGTCCACTTTACTTGAACCCTAGGTGGTAGGCGGCGAGTGGCGACGGCAGGCACCGTATATAAATCGGTCAGCACTCCGACGCCGATATACCCTCCTATCACCTGTGGCCAATCTGCCTCCCTTCTCCACGGCGGCAGTTTGCATCCATCCGTCGATCGCCAGATGCGGCGCGGTGGCTACGATGGCAGGCACCGCTACGATGGCAGGCATCACCGCCGGATCCCTTGCGTCCAAGAGAACAACGGGGGATGACGATGACGGCGAGGTCGCTCGGAGGCCCTGCACATCGCCTGCCGCGACGGCATCACCGAGGGCGACCCAAGGAAGAATTTCTTGGTCCCGATCCGCTTCTGCAGCTTCAAACCTCGGCACTTGACAGAGAGTCTATGTCAGTCAGTACACGCACGATTCATCCATCTATCTGCAACAAAATCATTCATCCATCTCCCTTCATCTTTTCTTCTCTTGTCTTGTTCGTCCTGACTTGTGGATTTACAGCCAAGTCTGCCCTCGCTGGATGCCTGATATGGAGTCGTGCATGGTGTACTCGGCCATCAATGTCGTCTCCATCAAATTAACCGGATCCTGTCGGTATACGGTATTGTTCTTGCAAGGGATAAGATTGACTTCAAGCGTGTCTACGTCTTCAGACGTGAAAGATGAAATACCCCCATATCATCAGCTCCAGGGTGTGTACATCTTCTCCCCCAAAATTGTTTCTTATATCATTGTTGGTTGCTAGAATGTGCTAGTCAAATATCCGTAAATCTACTGTGAATAAAAGGCGTGTATATATGCTGAATTCCATCCTAATATTATAGGATCCTTGCTGCAGTGGTGAATAGGTACATTAGTTTGGCAACCATTTAGGCTTACTACAAACTAAAAATTTGCTAGGTTTATGCCCTGTACACATCATCGAAGATTCTTGTATATGAACCTTTTCCCCGATAAAATCAGGTCCTTCTCTGCCAGCATCATATATCAATATTTACTGTATTTTTTCTTGCTTGGTTGCAAATAGCATTATTCAGAAGCTTCACATTTATCGTATACACTTATGTCTATAAAAATAGTTTGCGAATTACCTTTTTAGTTGATGGCATCATCAAGGGAAAAAGAATTTGATTATGCAAAAAGTATCGCATCGATGAATTTGAAACCTTCGGTATTACTGAGAAGGACCTAGCGATTTGGAGAATTCTCATGAGATCCAATAGTCATAGCGACCTCTACACATTGGCCAGCACCTGTGTCATCCAGTGAGTCCTCTCAGTTGTTGGCGACCTGTGGCATCAACGGCTTGACCAACCTAGCAATAAATATTTGTCTACTCTAGCCAACTTCCTTCAATCATGTAATAAAAATACCTCTTCTCACGTTAATCATGTAAAATACTAAAGCAATCACGTTTACCATTTTCTCCATGTGCATTTGCTAACCTTTTCAATTAATATAGTGTGATTTTTCAACATCGCCTATTTGCAGCTTTGCGGGTTGCCAATATTACTTCGTTCTCCCTTGACGATTCCTCCCACTACTCATGGAATTTCTCCCTACATAAAAATAGGAAAACTTTGCTACTCTCCATCCCTTCTTCACAGACATTCTCATCCGATTTCACATACCCATCAAATGCATCCAACGCTGCAACAGATGAATTCCTCACCACATCCCTTCGCAAGCTCTCTTCTTGCCATGACGCTTTCTATCGGATGAAGTAGATTATACTATTTTCTAGTTGGCCAATTATCTTGAACTGCCTGCAAATAAAAATGGAAGAATCTCCCCTAATTCATTTTCTAAGGGAGATTTGGGTTCTGGGATCTTTGGTGGTGAATGGATCTGGTGCGCTCGAAAGTGGCTACAGTGTAGGAAAAATATGTTCATCAATTGTCAAATGGTGAGAAATAAGAACTTTGTGCATTCATAGATCGAGGCATCGATAGTTCTTGTGTTTGAGGGAGTGTAATCGAAGAACACACAATGTGTGGAGCGAGGTAAGAGTTTGTGCCGGGGGTGGGGGGGTGGGGTGGGAGTGGCGGAGAGGTTTGGAAAGCAGAGGGAGCCGAACATGCGCATATGATCATAGGTAGGATGGTGGACAAAGAGGCAAAAATATGGTGTTTGAAACTGGATGGAGGAGGGTTGGGGGTTGAGAATGTAGGCAAGAATTTGTGAGGCTTCAACCGATAAGTGGGTGAGGTGGAGATGGTCGTGGCACAGTAGGGCACGCGGGATGTCTTCTATAGTGCGTATGAGCCGTTTGATTTTAATGTTTTGAAGTGAGGTTTAGGAATAAGATAGCGTAAAGGAAGTGCCATGTCCAGAAAAAAGTTCACGGCAGTAGATGCATTGGATGGGTACATGAAATCGTGTGAGAATGTATGTGAAGAAGTGAAGGAGGGTAGCGAGGTGTTGGATTTGTGACATAGGGAGAAAGTCCACGAGTAGTGGGAGAAATCACGAAGGACAATGCGATATTGTTGGTAAATCGAGAAGCTACAAGTATCTAGGTGATGTCCATAGATCACAGTGTATTAGTCGAAAAGGTGTAGTAGTAATAAACATTGAACGAGGAAATGTCAATTATGGCTGCCTTCCTATTTGACATGATTCACAAATATGAGGTGAGGTGTATTTATTACACGATTGAAGGGAAAGTTTGGCCAAAATAGAAAGAGGTTTATTGATAGGGTGGCTGGTCCATTGATGCCATGGTTCGCTGACGACGGTGATGTCTTCATGGACATCGAAGTCACTAAAGAACGGGCAGAGGTTGCCAAGACTATTGGATCTCATTAGGGTTCGTCAAGTTGTAGGTCGTTCATAGTAAAACCAAACGGGTCAAATTCGATGGTGTGATAATGATTACATCATTGAATTTGATCCCTTCGGTTTTACTGTCAAGGACCTAAGAATTTGTAGAATCTTCAATAGATCCAATAGTCATGGCGACCTTTACCCCGCAACTACGGCGTCCAATAAGCACAATCCATCATTGGCGACATGTGGCATCAATAACTTGACCACCCTAGCATTTCCACTTTAGCTAAACTCCTCCAATCATGTAATAAAAACACCTCTCCTCAAGGTAATCATGTCAAATACTATGGTACATTCTCAATTGATGCATTGTGATTTGTTGACCTCGCCTGTTTACAGCTTTTCGGGTTACCAATATTACCTTGTTGACCTGTCGTTATCCTCGACTAATGATGCTGCTGTACGCTTTATGTTGTCTGGACAGTATGCATGCTGAAAGAGTCTGTGATGTTTCTGTGTTCTGAAGATCTATTTGTATGGCATAGCTGTAATAGCTATATTACCTTAATGGTGGTATGTTTACTCTGTTCCTAAGAGTAAAGAAAAGAAACTACTGCCTGTGTCTTATTGATGCTTCACGGTGACCTCAGGATGTTTCTATTAGTACATCATGTACTCAGTTTGTTTGACTGCCCAGCAGTGTCTTGGAAAATTCATTGAGCGCTTGATACACCAATTTTCTTGTCGGCCTTCTCATGGGGAAAGTGATTTTAATTAAACTAGCAACTAAAGTTCCTTCTCTATTTGATTGTTTTCTGGTTTGGCTAGATGGACGGTTAGCGAGAGTTTAACTGAGCAAATTGGCAGGTTACCCTTTGCCTCTTTCTCATGGCATTGGAGTCAGTTGTACTGCTCATAGATTGATATCCTGGTTCTCCAATGTTGGCTGGCCACTTTTTTCATGGCTGGCCGGGAGGAGCCAGAGGATATTTATGTTCTCTCCTTGTTTATTTGGTCAGTCAGTTCTGTTTGCATGGTTGCATCTGTTGTATTCTTACTGTTCAGAATCTGCATAGAAGATATCTTGATTTTGTCGAATGATGTTGAGATAATGTTGATTGTCATCGAATTCGAATGAAGTAGCTTATTTTACTTTCTATTTCTTCTCTCTTCTACTTTGGATTTATTATTTATTTGGTCTTCTTTGTTGCATGCAAATTGAACTTCTATTTGCTTGCCGGTCCGTTAGGGGAAATGATCTTACTTAGCCTGCAATTGAAGTTGTGTTCTTGGTTTGTGGTTCTCACAGTTTGATTAATGTCTAATGTCTAATTTGTGATTACTGTAGTAGTAGTAGTAGGGAGAGTTTTAGCCGAACAAAATGGCAGGTTACCCTATGCCTCGGTTTCTCATGGCACCAGAGTCGTTGTTCTCGGAGATCCATCACTCCCTGGTTACTGGAGCTGTTGATCGAGGCTGGGTGAACATATTCTCTTTGGTTGAATTAGTCAGTTGGCCTCCAATGACTGAGATCTGTTTTTGTCGGCCATGGCTAAACTTAATCTGCTGGTTCTTTCTGTTGAGAATTAGCACACAAATGCACTTGTGGTTAACTGAAAACTGCAGCGGAAACAAGTAATCTCAGCACCACATCATGTACTAATTCAAGGATCGTTGCTTAGCACAGAAGGAAACATATGCAGCAGCATATATGGAGGCAGAAAATGTTACTCAGCAGGCAAGACACTCCTCAGCCTAGTGTCTTGTGGTAGGAGTAAGTTTTCTTGACAGCATCAAGCATCAACAAAGAGACACCAGATTTTTATGTGGAAAACCCCCCAACTTGAGGGGAAAAACCACGGGCCGAAGCCACCCAAATCCTCTTCCACTATTATCAAACGTGGGATACAACAAGTTCTTCTCTAGACAACACTAGAGGATCTCATACATCAAGATTTCTGAATCTTGGATGAACACAACAAGATTTGGGGCTCAAGAACTAGGGATTGGAACAATCTCACCAAAGATGGTGGAACCGAAGCTTGAAGGAGACAAGGTAGTGGATCTGGACCATCACAACCTTGGGGAGGAGCTCCCTTGCTTCTTCCTTCAATCTTCCTCTTCTTCCCTTGCTCTCTTGGTTTTCTCTCTTCTTCTCTCTTGGAGGATGAACTGATTTTCGTCACACTTGGTGGTGGCTGCTGGATGGAGGGTAAAGCATCCCCATCCACTCATGTGCAAAGTCCAAAATGACCCTAGGTCATAACCCTAATGGGTAGTGGGCTTCTGCACCTCTTTGGGCTGCCTAAAAGGCCTCAAATGGTCATCTCCTCACAGCCCACATGAGGAGGATATCCCAACAAATCTCCCCCTCCGACTCATGAGGGGGCACCGCCATGCCCGCTACCTTGCAACATGCTTGTAGCTTCTCATTTGGCAATATCTTGGTCATCATATCCGAACCATTGTCGTCGGTATGGATCTTCTCAAGTTTTAGCAACTTGGAACTCACAACATCTCGAATCCAATGGTACCTCACATCAATGTGCTTGGTTCGAGAGTGATAGCTTGAATTCTTGGCAAGATGAATAGCACTCTGACTGTCACAAAAAGGACATACTTCTCTTGCTTCATGCCGAGCTCTTGCAAGAAGTTCTTCATCCACAAAACTTCCTTGCCAGCATCAACTGCTGCAATGTACTCAGCTTCTGTAGTTGATGTAGAAACACATTTCTGCAATCTTGATTGCCATGACACTGCTCCCCCTGCATAAGTCATCAGGTATCCAGATGTGGACTTCCTACGATCCTTGTCACCTGCATAATCTGCATCTGTATAGCCCTGCAATACAGGATCACCGTTTCCAAAGCATAGAAAAGATGTAGAAGTACCCTTGAGATACCTGAGAATCCACTTCACTGCTTCCCAGTGAGCTTTACCTGGATTTGTCATGAACCGGCTAACAACTCCAACTGCATAGGCAATGTCAGGCCTAGTGCATACCATGGCATACATCAAACTGCCCACATCAGATTGGTAAGGTACTTTCCTCATTTCTTCTTTCTCCTTCTTGCTTGTAGGACATTGTTTTGAATTCAGTTTGTGATGGCCTGCAAGCGGAGAGATAACAGACTTTGCATCTTTCATATTGAACCTTTCAAGTACCTTCTCAATGTATCTTTCCTGTGAGAGCCAAAGCAGCTTCTTTGATCTATCACGGGAGATCTTCATGCCAAGTATTTGCTTAGCTGGTCCTAAATCCTTCATGGCAAATGATTTACTCAATGCCTTCTTGAGGAGAGCAATCCTCTTTGTGCCATTTCCAACAATCAGCATATCATCAACATACAACAAGAGAATAATGAAGTCACCCTCGGCGTACCTCTTCATAAAGACACAATGATCAGGTTGTGCTTTATGGTAACCAAGCCCAGTCATAAAAGACTCAAACTTCTTGTACCACTGCCGAGGAGCTTGCTTCAAGCCATACAAGCTCTTCTTCAATTTGCAAACTAAGTGCTCCTTGCCTGCAACCATGAATCCCTCTGGCTGCTCCATGTATATCTCCTCCTCTAGGTCACCATGTAAGAATGCTGTCTTCACATCAAGTTGTTCAATTTCTAAGTCCATGGTGGCAGCCATGCCAAGCACAACTCGGATCGAAGACATCTTGACCACGGGAGAGAATATCTCACCATAATCAATGCCCTTTTTCTGACTGAATCCTTTCACAACCAATCTGGCCTTGTACCTTGGATGTGAGGTGTTTTCTTCAGTCTTCACTCTGTACACCCACTTGTTCTTGAGTGCTTTCTTGCCCTTTGGCAGATTCACCAACTCAAAAGTATCATTCTCATACAGGGAATTCATCTCATCCTGCATGGCTTCTGACCATTCTTCTTTGTTCTCATCAGACATTGCCTCCTCATAACATGAGGGCTCACCTGCATCTGTCATCAACACATATTGATGTGGTGGATATTTAGAAGAAGGAATGTGACCTCTTTCACTTCTTCTTTGCTGCTGCACTGGTGGTGAATCAGGTGGATTTTCGTTGGCATCATCATTACCAACTTCATCATCATCATCACTTGATGGCTGCTCGTCACTTTGACTTGTACTGCCTTGATCAGTTGCATCTCCACTGTCTTCAGTGTCATCATCTCCCCCATGATTGTCATGCACGAGAGGAGGACGGATTGGATCCATGTCAACCTGAGGTGTGTTGGTCATTGGCTTCTCTGGTTTCCCAATATCTTTTATTGTTTCATCTTCAATGAACACCACATCTCGGCTTCTCACAATCTTCCTATTGGCTGGATCCCACAACCTGTAGCCAAACTCTTCACTTGGTTGGCTGAGGTAGATGCACTGCTTTGTCTTGCTATCAAGCTTGGATCTCTCGTCCCTTGGAACATGTACAAATGCCCTGCAACCAAAGACCTTCAAGTGCTTGTATGATACCTCCTTCCCTGACCAAACTCTCTGAGGAATATCACCTGCAAGAGGAACTGAGGAGATAGGTTAACCACATACATAGCATTCATCAATGCTTCAGCCCAAAATGAATTAGGTAAATGAGCATGAGAGAGCATAGCTGTGACCCTCTCTGTGAGTGTCCTGTTCATTCTCTCTGCAAGACCATTGAGCTGGGGTGTCTTTGATGGACTCTTCTCAAGCCTGATGCCAACATTTCTGCAATACCTTTCAAAAGGACCTCTGTATTCACCACCATTGTCTGATCTCACGCACTTCAATTTCCTGCCAGTTTCTCTTTCAACTTTGGCATGGAACTCCTTGAAGGCTTCAAACGTTTGGTATTTGTGTTTCAGCACATACACAAAAACCTTTCTGGAATGGTCATCAATAAAAGTCACAAAGTATAATGCTCCACCATGAGATTTTTCAGTCATGGAGCAAACATCAGTGTGCACAATATCAAGAACATTTTCTGCACGATGTGGAGGGAGTGTACGAAATGCAGCCCTATGTTGTTTGCCAGCAAAACAATGTGCACAGGGTTTCAAGGATATACCTTTCAACTCAGGGAGGTACTCCATGCGAGCAAGAGCATGCATGCCCTTCTCACTCATATGCCCAAGCCTCTTGTGCCACAATTCAACCGAAGTGTCTTTTTCTGCAACATTCAACACCTCATTGCACAACTTGGTTTTAGTCACATAGAGATTACCTTGCTTACTTCCTCGAGCCACAATCAAAGAGCCTTTGGTGAGCTTCCACTTTCCTTCACCAAAATAACTAGGATGTTTGATATCATCAAGCTTTCCCACTGACAACAAATTCAGCCTTATGTCGGGAACATGCCTCACATCATCGAGCACCAATCTGCAACCTGTGTTTGTTTCAATGCATATAGAGCCCTTGCCAACAATTGCTGACGAACCACTATTTCCCATCCTCACTTGGCCAGTAACACCGCTAGTGTAAGATGTGAAATACTCCTTGTGTGATGTTATGTGGAAGGACGCACCTGAATCCACAACCCAACTCATGGCATCATCATGAACAACATTATAGCAATCTTCATCTTCAATGACTAGATAGTCCTCATCTGTTGCGGTCATGGCTGAACTGCTCTCAGCCTTTTGCTCGGTTTTCTTTGTGAGTTTCCCCTCTGCAAGCTCTCTTTGTACTTCCTGCACTCGCTCTTTATGTGTCCCGGATTGCCACAATGAAAGCAAGTAATATCTTTTCTCTGTTTTGACTTTGATCTCCCCCTGGATTTGCTTTTGCCTTGCTGAAATCTTGTATTGCTGCGTCCACGGTTCTCATTCTTCCCATGGGTTTCAGCCACATACGCATCAGAAGAAGAGGCATCACCCTTTTCCTTCTTTCTGGCTTCTTCATTCAGCATACTGTTCTTCACCATCTCCAAAGTCAGCTTCCCATCCGGAGCTGAGTTGCTAAGTGACACAACAAGCGTGTTCCAACTATCAGGCATGGAACTCAGCAGCAACAATGCTTGCACCTCATCCTCAAAGTTGATCTTCATGGCTGAAAATTGATTTATATGGCATTGGAAGACATTCAAGTGCTCAATCACACTTGTGCCATCTCGGTACTCAAGCTTTGCAAGTCTTTTGATCACCGAGGCCTTGTTCATTGATGTCTTCCTCTCATACATAGACTCCAACTTCTGCCACATCTCATATGCATTTGTGTCATTTGCAACATGGTGGAAAATATTGTGGTTGATGTACAACCGAATCATACCTACTGCCTTTCTGTGCAATACTCTCCATTCTTCTTCCGTGACACCTGTGGGTATCTTGTCTTTCACAATTGGCTCATACAAATCCTTGCAATAAAGGATGTCTTCCATCATGGGCTTCCATAATGAGTAATTGGAAGAATCAAGTTTTATCATGCCACTTGTAGTAGCGCTTTCTTCCAAAGCCATTGTGAGCAGCTCTTCCAGCAACAATCAAGCAACTGGGATTTGCAACCTTCTAAGCAACCAAGGCTCTGATGCCACTCTGTTGAGAATTAGCACACAAATGCACTTGTGGTTAACTGAAAACTGCAGCGGAAACAAGTAATCTCAGCACCACATCATGTACTAATTCAAGGATCGTTGCTTAGCACGGAAGGAAACATATGCAGCAGCATATATGGAGGCAGAAAATTTTACTCAGCAGGCAAGACACTCCTCAGCCTAGTGTCTTGTGGTAGGAGTAAGTTTTCCTGACAACATCAAGCATCAACAAAGAGACACCTGATTTTTACGTGGAAAACCATCCAACTTGAGGGGAAAAACCACGGGCCGAAGCCACCCAAATCCTCTTCCACTATTATCAAATGTGGGATACAACAAGTTCTTCTCTAGACAGCACTAGAGGATCTCATACATCAAGATTTCTGAATCTTGGATGAACACAACAAGATTTGGGGCTCAAGAACTAGGGATTGGAACAATCTCACCAAGGATGGTGGAACTAAAGCTTGAAGGAGACAAGGTAGTGGATCTGGACCATCACAACCTTGGGGAGGAGCTCCCTTGCTTCTTCCTTCAATCTTCCTCTTCTTCCCTTGCTCTCTTGGTTTTCTCTCTTCTTCTCTTTTGGAGGATGAACTGATTTCCGTCACACTTGGTGGTGGCTGCTGGATGGAGGGTAAAGCATCCCCATCCACTCATGTGCAAAGTCTAAAATGACCCTAGGTCATAACCCTAATGTGTAGTGGGCTTTTGCACCTCTATGGGCTGCCTAAAAGGCCTCAAATGGTCATCTCCTCACAGCCCACATGAGGAGGATATCCCAACACTTTCTATTTTATTGGTTGATATTTTCAGATTGTGGCCTGTTTCTTACTGCTATCTACTACCTAGGGCTGCTCCTGACCATGATTTTGTTTTGATTTTTGGGGTCTGTTGAAGCTTTGTTAGTTGGTTGATTTCTGATTAGACTCGACTAAAGTAGCGAGAGTTTAGCCGAGCAAAATGGCAGGATACTCTTTGTTGCTGATTCACATGGCAATGGAGCCGTGCTGCTGTTGGGAGGTCCATCACTCCCGGCCCTCTATGGGTTTAGTCGAGACTCGAGAGGGCCTAGGGTCGTTGTTTAATTGTTGAGTCGATTCTGCGTGTATTGGTGTTTGGCTCGAGATTGAGCAAAGGATCTCTGAGCTGGCAATTCTCTCATTCTTGATGTTCAGATATAAGTTGCTTTCCAACCGAATGAAGTAGTGTATGTTATTTTCTGGTCTGCCCTGTTATCTTGAACTCTTGGCAAATAGTAAGACTGAAAGGAATCCTTGGTGCTCCTCCGGTTATGGTATTTTGACGGCTGATTTTGGCAATTTGTGAATCTACCATCTCGTTTTTTGGGGGAGAAGTAACATTCTTATTATCTTGAGAAAAGAGGAAGCCCCTGTTTGATGGAGGGAAATTAAGGGATGTTGCTGATGTATGCTGTGTCCCTGAAGAATTTTGTTGTGCACTATTGTCCATAGATGAAATGTAGATGAATCAGTTTACGTGATGGTAGTACTCTACCCAGTTCCAAATGTAGAAGAGTAAGTATACATAACTCTCGTCTTAGATTTGTTTAGATACGGATGTATCTAGTCATGTTTTAGTGTCGTCATTTTAAGACAATAAATTTTGATTAATTGTTTGTGTCGTCGTTGATGCCAACTGGCCTGATCCCAACTGCCACCCACGTAGCAGGTAGCACCACGATGTAAGAAATTCCTATGTGCCTGTTGGCGCCGGCTGTATCCATCCATCCATCCTCTCGAACCCTGTACGGTCGCAGCCGTCCACTTGAACCCTAGACTGTCAGCCACCGTATATATAACGGTGCCTACTCTCCAACGCTGACTATCACCCGTCTCCTCCACAGCTGCTGCTGTGGCAGTTAAGATCCATCCATCGACCGATGCGGGGCGGTGACGGCGGTCACTACCGCCGAATCCCCCGATCGCCTGCCGCGACGGCTTCGACCTCGACTCGGCATGGGAGTGTATGTTAGTACACACATCGATATCCATCTCGAACCAGTCCACTCATCCATCTCACTCCGAGGTGTACCGTGTACGTACGTGTTTATCTTGTTGCTGAAAACTGTTTCCTGTCATCATTCTTGGTTGCTAATATGCAGCACTAGTCAAATCCATAAATCTACTGTGTGTAAAAGGTGTGTGTGTGTGTGTATCTATATGCTGAATTTCAGATATTTGAAAAAGAACTGCATACAAAAACTGGAAATGGCTCCCTAGCTTGCACACACACGCACGCACGCACGCACGCACGCACGCGCGCGCACACACACACACACAGAGAGAGAGAGAGAGAGACTGTCAGCATCATGTATTTATGCTTACTGAAAATTGTCGTTATTTAGAAGCTTCACATCATACCGTATACAATTACGTCTATATAAATATTCTGTGAGTTGCTTTTTTTAGTTAAAAAGGTAGATAGCTATCTCAGTTCTTTCATGTGAGATTTAGTTGCTTATTTTCAACATTGTAATAAAATAGCATATATTAGTGTTCGCTTCTATTGAACACACACGAGCCACAAATGCATTTGTAGAAATGGAGCTGCAAATTGCTAGACAAGATAACTTTGATTTTTCTTTTCTTTCGGGAATACGCAAAGCTTGCATATCATTTCATTGATAGAAGAAGATATAATGAGTCCATGAGGTGGTACAACACATGACACGAACGCTAGGGGCGTGAACATGGTTCCCGAAGCGCAGAGACAAGAGATGCTTGACCCAGAAACAAAGAACACGGCTGAACTCGCCGACCAGAGGAGCTATCTAACCGACAACCAAACGACCAAACATCTCCAAATAACTTTGAAAATTGTTTGGAGTTTATGCGACTAGTCAGATTGGAGGGCGAGATAGATGTGGGTGGGCCCTCCTGGTTTAGGAGGTGATGTAATGCCATTCCGGGAATGACCTGCCTGATTATACCAAGGTACACGGGGCTTGGCGACCGGGATAGATTTGGGTTGTCAGATCTTCTTTGGCTGGTGGATCTGATCTAGTGTCGTGCGATCGAAAGTGGCTACAGTGTCAGGGGGAAATATGCCATCAAATGTCACATGACGATAAATAATAAATGTGCGTATGTGTAGATCAAGGCATCAATATCCTTGTGTTTGAGCGTGTATCCCAGGAACACAAAATGTGTGTAGCGAGGGGAAGGTTATGCGGCTTTGTGAAGCAAAGTTAGTCGAAAATGTGCATATGAACATAGGTATGATGGTGGCCAAAGAGGATAAAATATAGTGTTAGGAACTAGATGTAGGATGGGGCAAGAAGAGTTGATAATGTAGGTACGAGTTTGTAAAGCCTCAATCCAGAATTAAACGGGGGTGGGCGCGATGCAGTAGGACAAGTAATATGTCTTTTGTAGTATAAATGAGCTGCTTGGTGTTTCCATTATGAGGTGAAGTGTAGGGACAACAGAGGCGAACAGAAGTGTCGTGGCAAGAAAACAACACACCGGGAGAGGTGGCGAGGAATTCAATCTGTTTTCGCATTGTATGCACTTGATGGGCACCTGAAATGGAATGAGAACATAGGTGAAGAAGCGACGGAGAGTAGCGGAGATGTCAGATTTGTGACATAGAGAGTAACTCCACGAGCAGTGGGAGAAATCATCATATGGACAATGAGATCATATTGGTAACTAAGAAGCTACAAATAGGTAGGCTAAGTTCACAAATCACAATGGTTAATTGAGAAGGAACTGTAATAATAGAAGACATGGAATAAGAACGACAAATGTGGTAGTTTTTTTACATGATTCACAAGCATGTGGTGGTGAGCTATCTTTATTACATGATTGAAGGTTTTTGCCCAAAGTGGAAAGAGATTTATTGCTAGGGTGGCCGAGTCTTTGATGCCATAGGTCGCCGACTATGAAGAGGGGGCGTTGTACTTACTGAAGAACGGGTAGAGGTCGACATGACTATTGGACCTCATGATGATTCTTCGAGTTGCTAGGGCCTTAACAGTAGGCAAAGGGGTCAAATTTGACGGTGCATAAATTATTACGAGTGAAGTAGCAGACATGAATTAATTTCTTAATTATACTTAAGCTAGGGAAACATATATTCATTGAAAGTAAAGATGGACAATTTGGTTGAACCAGTAGATGTAATGGGGAGCCTATAATTGTTTCCAAATACGACGCCTTGAAAACTTGGTGAAAGAACCCATCTTACCAATGATGTGAGAGGAAACATAGATGTCTAGATACCAGTCATGCCCATCCTCTTCGTGCTGCGCCAAGAGGTTGTTGAGGGTGGTATCCAACATGATGTCCAGGCACACAACTGTGGAGCCAATACGACATGTTGAACACCACCCTCGATAACCTAGGACAACAAGGTTTCGGGCATGACTGGTATCTAGACATCGGGACTTTGTTTCACATCACTTGTAAGACGATTTATCTCACCAATTTTCGGGCATGACTAGTATCAAGCCATTGTTGTTGAAAATGGTTCTAGGCTTCCCATATAGCTACTGGCTCCACCAAATTGTCCTTCCTTTACTCTCAATGGTATCATTGTTTCCCCTAATTAAGAACCAAATTATTGTTCTCCACATCGCTCACAATAATTTTTACATCGTCGAATTTGACCCTTCATTTTACTATGAAAGACCTACCAACTCAGAGAATCCTCATGAGATCCAATAGTCATGGCAAACTTTGCCCGTTCTTCAGTAACCATGGCATCAAGCAATACTCTCCATCGTCAGTGACATGTGGCATCGATGACTCGACCGCCCTAGCAATAAATCTATTTCTACTTTGGCCAAAAACACATCTTCAATCATGTAATAAAGACAACATGCCTGATGTTTGTGATAGGAAAGCAACTAAGTTTGCTTTGTTCCCATTCCATGCCTATTACCACTGCAACTTTTCAGTAAATACATTGTGATTTTTAGACTTCTCCTATTTACATCTTCTTGGGCTGATGATTTCTCCCACTACTCGTGGACATTCTCCCTATGTCACAAATATTACACTTTCTCTACACTCCAGTTTGTCTTCATTTGCGTTCTCCCACAATTTCAAGTACCCATCCAGTACATGTAATGCGATAACAACGGTGAATTTCTCACCACCACCCTCTGCGAGCTCTTTCCTCAACATGCTGCTTCGTTTCCCCTCTCCCGTCCCTACACCTCACCTCTAAATGGAAAGGCCGAGCGACTAGTACATACCACAAACATCTTAGGTGTCATACCGCTCCAAGCCCATCCCCCCCCCCTCAACTATGTGCTAAAAAAAGCCGCGTTGCAAAATCTTGCACTATTTGGTCTAAAATTACATTATGTCGTATGATCAATTAAACAAGTAGTTTATTATGGGAACTTAGCTTAGTTTCCAGGTTTTTTCCATCCTTGCAATTGACCTTAGGATTTAAGGTGATGTATGGATCTCATTTCATGTATTCGATATTTTGCACACTAATAACCTATAATAGATCATGCTCATGTAAATTTATTTATTTAAATGTAGTTGATTCATGCAATGATGACAAAGGCCAATGATCATGGGGTTACTTTCATAAGGTATTTGGTAGACTAACCTACATGAAGTGATGATTATTTGTAAGATGCTTAGTGTTTTTCTACCCTTCAATTGTTGTTTCTTATATTTCTCAGATGGAATGTTTGCATATGAGCTTCTAAACAGAAACATTCGGTCTTGATGTGATTTTGGGTGAATCAAGGTGAAGGACGAGGAGATCAAGCATAGATGGTAAGAGTACTTCGACAAGCTGTTCAACGGAGAAAACAAGAGCTCTATTGTTGAGCTAGATGACTCCTTTGATGATACCAAATTATTTGCGATGAATTCTGGAGTCCGTGGTTAGGGAGGCTTTAAAAAGAATGAAAGGATCCTGATTGTATCTCCATTGAGGTGAGGGGAGGCTTTGCAGACACTGCAATTATGCAAAGTTATACGACCTCATCTTTTGGTCAAACAAGATGCCCAAAGAATGGAGGCAGAGTATATTAGTACCAGTCTTCAAGTATGAGAGGGATATACAAAGTTATAGTAATTATCATAGAATTAAGATGAAGACACATATAATGAAGCTATGGGAAAGAATGACAAGTGTGAAAAAATCAATTTGGTTTCATGCCGAGAGGTTGAGCTATACAGTGAAGCTATAATTCCGGCTACTTCAATATGAAGAGAAGGTCAAGGCAGTGGTGCCTAGTGTATCATACTATATGCTTCTTTTATGTCATGATGCCTTTTGTTTTTTAAGAAAAGAATGCGGCCATGCTTTATGTTGAACTTAATCTTGTTCATATATGTGTATGTAGCAGGTGGGATGATGATGTTGTATTCAAGAACCAAGCTCGTGGAGAGGCCAAGACACCGAAACGGTTCATCAACGACACCATCAGAAGCGGTTTCCACGACAAGTTTCTGCATAGGTACATGAAATGATGCTGCTATACACTTCATGCTGTCTGGACAGTTTGCATGTTGGAAGAGCCTGTGATGTTTATGTATTCTGAAGATCGATTTGTATGACATAAGTGTAGCATCTTTGTTAAGTGTACAGTGATATGTTTACCCTATTCTTAGGAGTGAAGAAAACAACCCACTCATACTGATGCTTTACCGTGACCTCAAGATCTTTCTATTGGTATTAACTATTTGAATTCTTTCAGACCCACGTTGACCTAGAAAATTATTGTGACTGCTCAGCAGTGCCTTGGAAATTGTTTATTTTTAGCTGAATTCATTGTGAGTTAGAAACACCAATTTTCTTGTCGGTCTTCTCTTTAGGAAAGTGATTTTAATTGAACTAGAACACACAGTTTCTTCTCTATTTGATTGGTTTTCTGGTTTGTCTATCTGGACATTTAGCGAGAGTTCAGCCGAGCAAATTGACATGTTATGCGTTGCCTCTGTTTCTCATGGCATTGGGGTTGTTGTACTGCTTGGAGATTCATATCCTGGTTCTCAATTGTCTTCCATGGCTGGCCGGGAGAGCTAGGAACATTTATTTTCTCTCCTTTTTAATTGGCCAGTTAGTTTTTTTGCTTGGTCAGTCAGTTCTGCTTGAACGGTTGCACCTGTTGTATTCTTATTGTTCATAATGTGCATAAAAGATGTGTTGATTTTGTTCATTAATGTCGAGATACTGTCGTTCATTCTGGAATGACTGGAGGGAGTAGCTTGTTTTCCTGTATTTTTCTCTTTATTCTAATTCGCATTTATTTTCCCCTTCCACTAGTAGAAAAACACCTATTAGTCCCGGTTCGTAAGGGCCTTTAGTCCCGGTTCATGAACCGGGACTAATGGGTCGTTACAAATACCTCCACCCATTAGTCCTGGTTCAAGCACGAACCGGGACAGATGTGCCTCCACGTGGCCGGTCCGCCGAGCCCAGTCAGGGGGGCCTTTGGTCCCGGTTGGTGGCACCAACCGGGACCAAAAGTCCAGGTTTTTTTAGAAAAGTGTCTGCTTTAGGTGTTTTGGGGGTTATTTTTAGGTTGTTATTAGCTAGCTAATAGAGAGAAGTGTCCTCTCTTATATCTTCGTCCTTGGTTTATCAACGCTGCTGCTATGTTCATTTCACCCGCTGATATAACATGCTTATGCATGCTTGCATCATACATCATCATATATAATAACAAGTCCTACTAATCATGCTGCATCATCATACAACTTCTACTCGTTATTAATAATAAGTCATACGATCATCATCCTCATAGTCATCGAACCCAACCCTACATAATTGTTCTTAGCACATGATCATCAGTATCAGGTAGGACCTAATTAAACACCCTTAAGGTAAAATAGCATAAAACAATATAGACCCTGACTCTCCATTATGAAGAATGGAGATCATCCTCTCTCCAATTCTTGCACTTCGCTTCCTTTTGCTTCCAAGAAGCTCCTTACGACTGTCCATACATTTTTTCCATTCTTTGATTGTCATGTCTCCACTTCTTTTAAAAATCCGGTATGGACAGTTGAGATTCGTAGGATGACCTGGATATATCTTCAAAACATGAAGGCTGCCATTCTCATACATCAAATGAGGAACACAATCCTCTGGGATTCTCTGTTGAAAAACATAGTAATAACTTTGTAGTTAGCAATGATGTACTAGTTTTAGAAGTATGCAAAAAGATGCATAGATGTCGTAATAGTAAAAAATCTTACCAGGGTATCTCCATGGTAGTTACCGTAGTTCAACACGTGCACTAGTGGCACGTATTGACCATAATGTTGAGGAGTTCGATTGTAGACATTGTAATTCTCAAGATCCCTACAAAATGCGATCGGATGATTTTTCTCCTTATAAGTTAATTCAGAGCCATCAGTGTAGTGGGTTTTGTCTACCATCTTCCGCACATTCTTTGAACAATTAAAATAAGCTGTCAATGGAAATAAGTTGTCAACTATTTTGAAATAAACAATATAAATTACTTAATAACTATGTTAAGCTCACATGGGGGAAGAATTGGAGGTGTATCCACAAGGACCCAAATCGAAGGTGTCTCTTGCTCGATTGTAGGATCACCAAGATCCATGGTGACAAGCATACCCTCATCAAGACCATACATCTTGCAAAGTGCTTCCCAATTTTTGCAACCAAAATGGGTTACACTCTCAGCATTGTACAACTTTACTTGAAAATCCACACCATGATGGGTACTTAGGATAATTTTTTTGGTTTCAAAACTTTCATGGTCTTCGAAACCCATCCTCTCTAAGACATAGCGTCTTGCAAAGCATAGGATAAGCTAGTCGAATTGGAAAAGATGAAAAATATTGTCATGATTAAAATAGTTGAAGTCATGATTAATTACGGAAAAAAACTATTGTCGTCGTTGCGTATCGTATGAACATCAAAGCTCTCGTCGAGCTTAATGCTGAAGCGCTGATCTTCGTCCAGCTCAATGAACCTGTCGCAGATACCTCGGTCGTCGTGGCACCAGTCGCACTCCCCCGGGCGGTTTTCGTCGTCCGAGTACGACATTTCCGGCCTATATTCATAATTCAAATGAAGGAGAACTTATCCAATATGAGCATTCAATAAGCAAAACCAAATCATAAAATAAGCAAAACCAAATCATAAAATAAAGTAGTATTCAAATTAGCATGCATTCAATAATTATAAGCGAAAGTACATCATCTCTTGGTGTTCGTACATCGTCGAATATTATCACTAATATAGCATCACTAATACAACTAGAACCGTAGCGCCCGACGGGTATCGACGCGGGCGGTGGACACCCAAAGATAAGGAACCATCACAGGATCATAGCTCCAGTGAGATCCCTGAAGAACCTGCCAGGTATTGTTGAACCTGCCCTCCAATGCAACCATGTAGCGACGGACGTGCTCGTCCTCCTCGCTGACATGGTGACGTACCACCTCCGCGGTGTCCGGAAGCCTCGGCACCGTCACTGGCCCACGCGACCGCCACCAAATAAGGATCGGGTCAACAACGGGCTGCCTCCTCACCAACCTACGTCCCCCAGAAGGTAGCACCTCCCAATACAACTGGCTCGGCGGATCCCAGTCCTGAACATGGCCCTGATCAAGCAAGCCTCCATCGTCGAGTCGACGACGACGAGGATGCGGGATAGGCATCGCCGACGTCGATGCGGGAACTACTTCTATATATAGTTAAATAAAGTAGTTTTATTAATTAAATCAACTATCTAGTTCAACTACTATATACTAAGCATTTACTATAAATCTAAATAAAGTAGTACTTACTATAAATAAATAAAGTAGCACTTACTATAAATAAATAAAGTAGCACTTACTACAAACTACTTCTATATATAGTTAAATAAAGTAGTTTTATTAATTAAATCAACTATCTAGTTCAACTATACTAAGCACTTATTACTATAATTAAATAAATAAAATAGTACTTACTAAAAACAAAGTAGCACTTACTATATAGTACTTACTAAAAATCCACTAGTATTTTTTACTAAAAACAAAGTAGCACTTACTATATAGTACTTACTAAAAATAAACTAGTATTTTTCTAACTAACTCATATTTTTCTAACTAATTATATTACCAATAAAATCTAAATAAAATAGTAATTATATTTTTCTAACTAGCTAGTTCAGTTATAGTACTTACTAATTCAACTAATTAAGTACTTATTAATTTTCTTACTAATTTAACTAAGCACTTACTAATTCGTCTAACATTAATATATCTAATTCATCTATAATAAAAAATATAAAAAACTAACTCATCTAATTAGCATTAATTAATATCTAGCTAATTCATCTAACATTTGACATTAATATCTAATTTTTCTATCTAATTTTTCTAACAGAAAACGGATAACGGAAAATACACAGGGCCGGCGCCGACGACGGGCCGGGGGCATACGGGGCGGCGACGTACGGGGCAGAGGCGCGAGACGGCGATGACGGGGACGTCGACGACGAGACGAGGTGTCGAGGGGGACAGCGACTGCGCGTGGCCGGGGCGGCGACGGGCGACGGCGCAGGACGGGGGCGGGGCGGCGACGGGGACACGGGCGACGATGGGGACGGCGACGGCGTCTGGGCGGGGCGGGGCGGCGACGGCGTCGGGTCGGGGGGGCGGCGACGGCGTCGGGGCGGGGCGGCGACGGCGCGCGGCGTCGGGAGATCGAGGAGGAAGGAGAGATCAAAGTGGGGATGCGGTTTTGAAATTTTCGTTATATAGCAAAGTCTTTGGTCCCGATTCGTGGCTCCAACCAGGACCAATGCACCCTTTAGTCCCGGTTGGTAGCACCAACCGGGACCAAATGCCTCTTTTCAGCAGCCCAAAGGGCGGGAAGGAGAGGGCTTTGGTCCCGGTCGGTGCCACCAACCGGGACTAAAGGGTGGGCATTGGTCCCGGCTGTAGCCACGAACCGGGACCAATGGCTTTGGGCTGGCACGGTGCGGCACAAAAGTTTAGTCCCACCTCGCTAGCTGAGAGGGACACGCAGTGGTTTATAAGCCCCACTGCCGCTCCCCTCTCGAGCTCCTCTCCACTGCAGGCTTACGGGCCTACTTACTACTGCTTTGCCTGATGGTCCTAAATGGGCCACCTGCGGCCTGAATCCTGGCCCATGGTGGGTTTCTAGTCGTATCCAGGCCGTGGGGGCCTAGTAGGAGGCATTTTTTTCTTTACTTATTTATTTTATGCAGCTGTTTTTTTAGTCCCACCTCGCCAAGCGAGAGGCACTCGCAGCTGTTTATAAGCCCTGAGTGCAGAGACGATGAAGAAGAGGCTCAATGCTCACGTTGGTTCGCTTCTAGCCTTGAGGAATAGGGTAAACTGCACGGAGCTATGTGCAGTGCAGTTTACACTATTCTGAAAGGTTTGAAGCGAATTAACTAGCATTGCGCCTCTTTTTTATTTTTAATGACTTATTACCACACAGAAATAAAAAGAAAAAAATAAATATAGCAGAAAAGAAAAAAATATATAAAAACTACTCCGAAATAATTAGAAGAAAAAATAGTTGTGATTAACTTTACTAAGAAATGAGCATAGATGCTTATTTTTAATGACTTATTACAATTCAGAAATAAATAAAATAAAAAATAGTTCTGATTAACTTTACTAAAAAATGAGCATAAATGCTTATTTTTAATGACTTATTACAATTCAGAAATAAATAGAAGAAAAAATAGTTGTGATTAACTTTACTAAAAAATGAGCATAGATGCTTATTTTTAATGACTTATTACAATTCAGAAATAATTAGAAGAAAAAATAGTTGTGATTAACTTTACTAAAAAATGAGCATAGATGCTTATTTTTAATGACTTATTACAATTCAGAAATAAATAGAAGAAAAAATAGTTGTGATTAACTTTACTAAAAAATGAGCATAGATGCTTATTTTTAATGACTTATTACAATTCAGAAATAAATAGAAGAAAAAATAGTTGTGATTAACTTTACTAAAAAATGAGCATAGATGCTTATTTTTAATGACTTATTACAATTCAGAAATAAATAGAAGAAAAAATAGTTGTGATTAACTTTACTAAAAAATGACCATAGATGCTTATTTTTAATGACTTATTACAATTTAGATAAAAAACTATATAAAAAACTACTCAAAAATGAGCATAGATGCGCTTATAAAGAAAATTCAACCTAAATTCATAATAAATTTCTACTAACTTCAAAGAAATTCAGTATGAATTTAGGTTAAATTCCCTGTATAAGGGCATCTATTTTCATTTTAAGAGGAGCTCAACATGGCAGAGAGGGAGGGGCTTATAAACCGGTTTGATTCCCCTTCGTTTGGCGGGGTGGGACTAAACTCAGAAATGTTGTGATTAACCCTTTAGTCCTGGTTGGTGGCATGAACCGGGACTAAAGGGGTGCCTTTGGTCCCGGTTCAAGCCACCAACCGGGACCAATGGTTGTGGGCCAGGAGCGAGGGCCAATGGTCCCGGTTCGTCCCACCAACCGGGACCAATAGGTCCAGACGAACCGGAACCAATGACCCACGTGGCCCGGCCAGCCCCCGGGGCTCACGAACCGGGTCCAATGCCCCCATTGGTCCCGGTTCTAGTTTGAACCGGGACTAATGGGCTGGCCGGGTCTGGACCATTGCCCTGTTTTCTACTAGTGTTCACGACGCCTTCATCTTCCCCATCGGCTTCCTACATCACCCATCCTTCTCCCCCAGCAACCATCACCAACCCGTAGCTGCTCCTCAGTTTTCTTAACCTCTGTCCATCGCCATGCTCCTTTCTTTCTCTCCTTGCACCAGTGGCACCAATATATGAACCTTCCCCGACGGCGGCGAGGGGCGTGAGGAAGCACTCGGCACACAAGTGCATCTACGTTGCAACGATGGCGGCGAAGGATATGCGGCAACACATGATCCTTCTATATAGGAAGGCAACGCCAGTGAAAGGATATGCAGCCATACAGATCCTTCTGTACACCCCCCTCCTCTCTGTACTACTTTTTTTTTTAAAAAAAAAGGAGGTTAAAACCATCAGCCTCTGCATCCATCGATGCATACGGCCATCTTTATTTAATATTTGACATAGTTCTAACAAGAACATACATCAAGCCATCCAAAGCCACCACTCACACCTATAGAAGTTCATAATATGGAGTGCTCTCATTTCCCATATCTAAAATCAGTGTCGTTGCCGATCCATCCACATAACATATCAGAACGAATAGCCGGTGCAGCAAATCTAAAGCGTACACCACATGCACACATTTTAGAAGCCGCCATCATCGGACCGCTGAGCCATCTTCAGGAGAGAGATTTGCATCATCCTTCAAAGTCCATCCATCCATCAACGCACCACGGCGCCCAACAACGTCACCACCCTGCCCTCGTCCATCCAGACACGAAGATTCTAGAGGATCTGTCGTGCGTAGCCCCTGCCGGCCAGGCATGACACAGCGTAGCACCTGCTAGGAGGATCTGTACTACTCCTAGTTTTTATTGTGATCTAACTTCAATTTTTCTTGAGAATAAAGTTGGTTTCCATTACTGGGCATCCTCTTTCGATTTGTTCAAATGTTATGCAGGCACTACAATTGACTGATTTGAATAACGTCGAAGGGAATTTCTGAAAGTGTATATACTGATTGCTTCATGTCTTGATTTTTTCTGCAGAATAAAATTGGTTTTCAATACTGGGTAGCCTCTTTGATGTGTCCAAATGTTATACGGGCACTATAATTGACTGATTTGAGTAACAAGTCGAAGGGAATTGGTGCATGTGCATATACTAACTGTTCCATGCCTTAAGTTAATAAGAAAAAGTTTTTTTTTTGCGGGAAAAACTTTCAATCTATTCATCTTCAATCATAATAGTACAACGAATACTAGAAATAATAAAAATTACATCCAGATCCGTAGACCACCTAACGACGACTACAAGCACTGAAGCGAGCCGAAGGCGCGCCGCTGCCATCGCCCCTCCCTCATCGGAGCCGGGCAAACCTTGTTGTAGTAGACAGTCGGGAAGTCGTCGTGCTAAGGCCCCATAGAACGAACGCACCAGAACAGCAACCGCCGCAGATGAAGAGTGTAGATTAAAAGGATCCAACCTGAAGACACACGAACGAAGACGAACGACGAACAGATCCGAGCAAATCCACCAAGGATAGATCAGCCGGAGACACAACTCCACACGCCCACCGATGATGCTGAACGCATCACCGGAACGGGGGCTAGGCGGGGAGACCTTTATTCCATCTTCAGGGAGCCGCCGCCGTTTCGCCTTCCTGAGCAGGACGCAAACCCTAACAAAGATCAAAAAAAGATCTAAAAACGGAGCCCTCCCACCGGCAAGGGGCGAGATCCACTCCGCCTCCATGGCCCTAAGGCCACCGGAGACGGGACGGACCGGCGCCGGCGCCGGCGGGAGGCAGAGTACCCTAGCTTTTTGGAGGGGCGGCTGGCTAGGTCAAAGGAGCGCGTGCAAGCTTGATATATTGTTAACCAGGTTTATTTTGGATTGCAATGTGGCACCATCTGTACGTAGCCTCTCTCTATCTCACTCACTTTATTTTGTTACAGATCTTGATGTCTATACAACTATACAATGCCATCCCTAATTCTCTTGCTGCCTTACTGAAAGGGGTGTCGTAGTAACTGAAATACCATCCACATTCGCCCATATGAATGAAGTTACTGAAATTTTACAATGATATGTCTTCTTACATGCTTCCAGTGGACAAATTATAAAAATTAGGTGCTAGCTGGTCAACGAAATAACTCAATGAATTTCAGAATGATGTTTTACTTGGTGCAGTGTAACTCTAAACATTTTCATAATTTTTCTTTTCTTAACTTCTCATACATGCAACAACGTTAAGCCATGTGCAAGTTTGTGTTTCTAAAATAAGCCATATACATGTTTTATTATTATAATCATGATGGCTCGCTTCCTACCTTTGCTGAAATTCAAGAATTAATAATTCCTCTACAAACATCCTGCCACCACTCTCACGAACCGGTGCTAAAGGTTTGCCACGAACCGATACTACTGAAAGCGGCCCGCCTAGCCGTTGGAACCGGCACTAATGATCACATTAGTGCCGGCTCAAATACAAACCGGGACTAATGAGCTGAACATTAGACCCTTTTTCTACTAGTGTACACTCTTCTCTGTGTAAGCCATTTTTTCTATTTTGCTAATGTGCCATAGGTGGGATGAACACTACAAAAAATAAGCCCTACTCTAAGCAAGTGAAACTACCTTTTTTTGCTCGGTATACTACGATCATGAGGAAATGGCCTCTGCATTTCGAAATCGTGATGTTACAAAACACCCGATGCATCATGATTAGCCATGTAAAGCTTCATTCACTAGCCACCGCAGCCAAAAGTCTGAACTACGGAAGAGGGCCAGACATTATAATCCAACACTCCTCTCACGTCTATGCTTCTTTGGTGTTTATGACATGGGCAGACCGTAATTATTTATTGTGTTTTCTGGCTTTTGAATCATGAATTGGTTAGGTGCATAAATTTGTAACCAAGAGGTATGACATGGACAAAAGGGGGCAACACCAATTTTTTGGATAAATTGCGAAGCCAGGACTTGAAAACAAGACCTTAGCTCCGATACCATGTAAAAGTGCATGCTCTAGTAAATGCAACCAAAAGACCGATTTTATGGGAAAGACTAGGGAATACATTTATACGTCAACAATACAAATAATGAGTTCCACAAGAACCCTTTATTCTGAATTTATTGTGTTCTCCATTGTAAGTTGAAAATTCATTCACATGTAGTGGCTACACACACCGTGAGCTGAGTTGACTGAAATAGAGTGCGGATGGACCAGTACGTGCCAATGATGGAAATATGAGTAAATTGTAGAAAACCACCACTTTAAAGGCTAGGTTTGCAGAAAATATTACGTTACATTTCTTTTGCATAAAACACCATGTCTTGTATCATCATTTTGCAAAAATTACTGATCGGCGGATCTGCCTCTGTTAAGCGTATTTATGACAGTGGCGGCCCATTTTTTGCTTACGTGGCATAACTTTTTGTGCCAGACGGGTTTTAATCTAAAATTACAAACTAGACCCTCAAATTTTACATAGACACCCCCAAATTAGAAATGAAAAACACAATTAGCCTCCCACCCGCCCACGACCTCGCCCTCAACCTCGCATTGACCATGGCCGGCTGGCAGTACCCCACCAACGCTCCTCCTCCATGGTGGAACTGCTCCACCCGACGATGATCTGGATCGGGAGGTCCTCCCAGGCGCCTTGTTCTATGGTGGGCGGGACTGAATGTCGGGCGATTGGAGGCGCGGTTCACGCGTGCATTGCTAGATTGGGAGGTCCTCCCATCCAGTTGCACGTGCACGTCCTCCCGGTGCATCAGCGGCAGCCAGAGTGTCGAGGAACGGCAGGCCGCCCCTGCTGGTCCGGTCGTCGCCCCTCCCGCGTTCTTCTTTCCCAGGTCGTCTTCCTCGCCCTCCCATTCTCTTCTTCCCCAGGGCGCCCCTACTGCTCCGGTCGCTGCCCGGGCTGCCCCAGTCGCAACGCCCTTGTCGAGGAACGGCAACGATGACTCCCTGTGGCGCCCTTCCTGCCGGTGTCGGGCTCTGGCACTGACCCTTGTCTATTCTTCTTCATGCCGATGCCACACGCTCACCACGCCGAGCTATCTGAGGCATTCACGGATCCAGTGCCCTGGCGGGACGATGGAGGCTGATGTGGCCGGATCCGGTTGGGGGCATGAAGGCGGCGACCCGGGGTAGGAGGGGCGGCGCCGAGTTCATGTGCATGCTTGCCAGTGGCAGGGGAGGGAGGTTGGGAGCGAGGGGAAAGGATGTGGCGTGGTTGGAGGGTGGGAAGCAGGGGGAGAAAGTTGGGGGCGTTTTTGCATTAAACCTAAACGGCTATGCCACGTAAGCAGAAAACGGGCTCCGTCTGTCATAAACATGCTTAACAGAGTCAGATCCGCCGATTAGTGATTTTTGCAAAATGATTACACAAGACGAGGTGTTTTCTGCAAACCTAGCCTCCAAAGTGGTGGTTTCCTACAATTTACTCATGGAAATATACATGATTTTTTTTGTTGCATCAATGGCAGCGGAGCTTATCATGGTCCCAACATTATATTTTGTCGGATAAGCTCTCTGAGTGCACTTTCAAAGACCAATAGTACACCAAAATTCAAAAAAAAATGTTATTGAGGTTCACGCATATTATTGGTCCAAATATCCCTGTTTCATACAACCAAGTATGACTAAAATATATTACAATTAATTCCCGCGATCATCTAGTATGAATAACAACAATAATTTACATATGATAAATAAGGCGCGTCGGCTTACGCTTTGCACTTTGCCTCCTCTTCAAGAAAAGTTTAGGGTTCCTCCGGCTCCCATCGGCACTGCCGTCGGCTCGCCTTGTCTCCGGTGGCCTTAGGGCCATGCGGCACGGTGGATCCTGACCCTTGCTGGCGGGAGGGCTCCATTTTTAGATGTTTCTTTGATTTTTGTTAGGTTTGTGTCCTTCTCAGAAAGGCGAGACGGGGGCGGCTCCCTGAAGATGGAGTAAAGTTCTCCCCACCAAGCCTCCGTCTCGATGGTGCATTTAGCATTATCGGTGGGTGTGTGGATGTGTGTCTCGGCGGATTTGTCTTCAGTGGATTTGCTCGGATCAGGTCATCATTCATCTACGTTCGTGTGTCTTCAGGTTGGATCCTTCCGATCTATGCTACTCTTCATTAGCGGCGGCTGCCGTTGCGGTGCGCTGGTGCTATAGGGCCTTAGAATGACGACTTCCTAGCAGTCTACTACAATAAGTTTTGCCCGACTCCGTCGAGGGAGGGGTGATGACGGCGGCGCGCCTTCGTCACACTTCAGTGCTTGTAGTCATCGCTAGGTGGTCTACGGATATGGACGTAATTTTTATTATTTCTGGTGTTCGTTGTACTGCCATGATTGAAATGAATAGATTGAAAGGTTTCACGCAAAAAATGGAATAATAAATAATAACATTCTAAGAAGTGAATCCAAGTATATTTTGCATCCTGTATTATGGCTACAAGCTTTTTTTTTGTAATTTCAAATATTATTCATCCAGTGATTTGAACCTATATAATAAATAAGTATATAAATACCCACAAATTTAATAACATAACTAATCTAGCCTCGCAAATGTACGGGTCACCTCGCTAGTTTTACATATTTTGAACCACATATCAGCAAGGTCAATGTGGACATATGGTCATATATTAAAGTTAAGTATCGGTTAGCTAGTTGCCGATCTACACACAAATGTCAGAACAAGCACACACATATATACATATATTTACCTTTATCTACTACTAGTAAGCTTACACGTGCAACGCACGTCTCAGCTAAGGCTCTTCTCAAATATACATCTATTCCCAATCAAATATAGTTGTTGATGGTAGTGTAAGAAAATGACACACAAAAAATGTCAAGGTAACGTTCATCATATAGGCTCTAAACCATGTTTTCAGGCCCTTACATCTAGCGAGAGTTAGGTTTAAGGTTGTTGAATTTCATTTTTTTCATAATTTATCTCCATATAAACAGAGATCATTGATGGTGCTTTCAAAAACTCTGAACATTCTGGTTGATCACAAACTACATAAAATAGATATGTGTGAACACCATGTATTTTTGGATCAATGTTACAACTTGCAAATTGCAAGTTATACTTTTTCACTGCTAGGAAAAGGGCTATAGATAGGATTGATACTAATGGTGCACCAGGTAAGTAGTGCGCCACTACTATATACTAATGGCGCACCGGTTGGAGGTGCGCCATTAGTGTGGAAGACACTAATGGCGCACCAGGCACACGGTGCGCCACTAGTATTGAATTTTTTTTCCATTTTTCCATACACTCTAATGGCGCATGGTGCCAAAGTGCGCCATTACTAGTTCTACCAAGTAATGGCGCACCTTGTAAGCAGTGCGCCATTAGTATATAATTTTTTTTTACTTTTTTGCAAAACTGCTAATGGCGCATCGTGTATATTTTCATGGACACTTTTTGATCTCGATCTCGATCCCACCCGCACCCTCCCCCACTAGCTCCACCGCCGCCGACGACCCACCGCAACCCTCCCCCGCTCCACCGCCGCCGACGAGCACCCGGCCCCCCCGCACCCTCCCCGCTCCACCGCCGCCAACGAGCACCCCCCGCACCCTCCCCTGCTAGCTCCACCGCCGCCGACGACCCACCGCAACCCTCCCCAGCTCCACCACCGCCGACGAGCACCCCCCCCCCCGCACCCTCCCCCGCTCCACCGCCGCCAACGGGAACCCCCCGCACCCTCCCCCGCTAGCTCCACCGCCGCCGACGACCCACCGCAACCCTCCCCCGCTCCACCGCCGCCGACGAGCACCCGGCCCCCCTGCACCCTCCCCCGCTCCACCGCCGCCAACGGGCACCCCCCGCACCCTCCCCCGCTAGCTCCACCACCGCCGCCGACCCACCGCAACCCTTCCCCGCTCCACCGCCGCCGACGAGCACCTGCCCCCCCCCCCCCCCCGCACCCTCCCCCGCCGCCAACGGGCACCCCCCGCACCTTCCCCCCGCTCCACTGCCGCCGCCGATGATATTTTCAATTAACAAATTTGAACATATTTTCTAAATAATTATTGTTGTTTTTATAAAAAAAATATTACTGTTATGATTTAAACAAGTTTGAACATATTTAAACACAAATAAATATCAAACAGGATTTAAAATGCATAAAAAAATATTGGGGAGCCTGGGAATCAAACCCAGGACCTCCTGATGTGTGTGCTGCGTACTGACCAGTCGGGCTAGTGGGCGGGTTATGTTGTAGATAGGGTTAGGTGGTATATATGTCGGGCTAGATTAAATTACTTATGGCGCACCCTCCGGTGGTGCGCCATTGCTATGGATGTACTTATGGCGCACCTCTGGGTGGTGCGCCATTGCTAAGCCTCCCCCACACTAAAATCCCCAATCCGCAATCTACATTCTAATCCCTCCCCTGCCTCACCAGCCGTCCCCGGCCGTACGTGCACCCGACCACCCTCCGCCGCCGACCACCTCCCTCACCGTCCCCCCTCCGCCCGCGCCCGCGCCCTCGCCGTCCCCCTCCCCCCGCGGCCCCGCCTGCGCCCCCCTCCCTCCCGAGCGCGACAGCTAGGGTTCCTAGCCGCCACCACCGCTGCCGGCCCACCGCCGCGGGCGCGCCCAGCCGGCCGAACCCTCCGCTGCCCCGCCTCCGGTACAAGCCCCTCCAGCCCCGAAGATGCGCCCCCGCCCGCCTCCTCCTCTCTTCTCCCGCGACCTCCCCCCTACCCCCTCTCAACCGCCCCGTCCCCTCAGTGCCGCCCGCCGTCTCCCCGAACCCTAGCTCCGCCGGCGTCGGGGACGACCACCTCGTCGGCCTCACCAGGTCGCAGGCCCTCAAGCCCCACGCGGTCCTCGGCCTCGCCCTCTCCACCGGCGGCGCCCCTTCCTTCGCCCCTGCAGCGTAGCAGCAGCAGTAAACAACCAGGTAAGATGATGATGCATTTTCATTCAGTAGGTAAAGTTGACCATGCTAAGCATAGGGATTGAGGTTGAGCCTGGTGCTCACTATGCAACATCAGTATTCTCAGAATCCTTTTACAATGTAAAAGGAAGAATGAAACTCAAGTTCTACCCTTGTTGCCCCTGATTGTTTCAACACTGTAACAAACTAATTCTGATTTCATAAATGAATGAAGCGTGATTGGACTATAGGCTATGCATTTGAGAGTGACAAGAACAGTACAGTTACAGTAAACTATCATATTGGAGCAAAGTCAACTAGTGCACATCATGCTTATACATACACAAGTACATAACAGTTTAGGACAGATATAGGCCGTAGAATGAAATGACTTAAATTATATTATTTGTTCCCAAATTTCCATACCTAGTCTCTCTAGTGGTCTTCTCTTCTTAATGAGCGGCTATATTATTGTGATGAAGATGGTAGTCCAGCGAAATCAAATATGAGACTAAAAGAGGAATGGAAACTTGTATGACAACTTAACTGAAGTAAACAGCAGTAAACAGCCAAATACTTGAAACTATTATCTGGTAGGAGATTTATTTTAACAAGATAGAAGAAAACACCCAAGATGATAGGTAATAATACATTCATGTCTAAGACCATCGAGTGGTTGAACCGTATGCGGTGTGCCTATATATGCATGTATATATTGCCCGTGGTTCGCCTAAGACACGAAGAAATCACCATATGTGACTGAAAATATGGAGAAGAACCAGAGGCTTCTTGAGAGCAACTAGACAAACATTAAGTGAAATTAATTAGATTGTGTGTATAGTAGTACTACTAGTTTTTGCTGGTGTTTTTGCTGGTGAACCATACGACATTAAGTGAAATTAAGTAGAAATTATAGTAGTTTCAGTTTCACAAATCAAGTTTCAGTTTCACAACCAGCTCAACACTAGCTACATACTGCTGCCCAATACTAGCTCTTTAGAGGGTATACTGCTTTCTTTTCTTATCTTAAAACATGCTACAAGGGGCAAAGCATGGATGGTTGCCTTTCGGGTGCATCATCCCACTAACCCCGCCCGGCTGATTGCGTTTCGGGTGCGAATCAGCCACGCGGCATGTTTGATTGACCGTGCCGATCCTTGTGCTTGCTGGGTTGGATATGGATGATGACTAGATGCCAGCTGCGCGCTTCTTCTTCTGGTCTGACCTGCACCGCCATTAATTAGTGTTAACTGTACTAGTATAATCAACTTCAGAGAGTGTCACACTCAGTTCAGCCTCTGGCAGACCAAGTGGCACTATCAACTTGTCTTTATCTCCATTTTTCTTGAGCACACACCTATCATGTATCATGTTGGTAGTAGCAACATGCTGATGGGGAGGTGTAGCAGGATCATGACAAAATGTGCTGCTATATTATTCCAAGATGCACATTTTCTCTCAAACTGACATGTTCTTAATATGGACTCTGTTTGATGATAGAGGTGTAGTAGGATCATGACAAAATCAGCTGTTATCTTATTCCAAGATGCACATTTCCTCTGAAACTGACTGAACTGTTCTTAATTTTGCAGGTAGAGGGCAAGATAATTTGTTGGTTGTTTGCTGTCATGTTGTTATTACTTCTATTAGGGCATCTGTTGGTTCATTAACCTTTCTAACATCTGCATATTTCAGGTTTCCGAGGAGGTAAAGGAAGTAAAGTTCAGACAGTGCAGCAGCAGCAACACCTTCAAGGTGAGAAATATGTTCCTATTTATCTTTTTTTGCTCAAGTTCTTCAGTACATCATATAATATAGAGAAGTGCAGATCAAGTGTTGCAATCATATACATCTGCCACTTAAGTCATCCTTCCCTTTAAGCAGAGTGATGCCTTTCGATGTCACACAATAATGTTTGTTGCAAGAACATTCTACTCTTAGTGTTCGTTTGTTTACTGCATAAAAATATATAGTTTTGCTGTTGTTATGCCTGTATTCACTGATGTTGCTGCTGTACTTGTGATGATGTTGTAGGTACCCCGAGAGGCCCTTGAGTTTGCCGGAATGTCGATTAACTTCCGTTCCGGCAAATTCGGGTACTCCATATGTCCTATTTTTAGCAAAGGTAATGCTGAAATTTTCCATGAATTTTAGCATTACTTTGCTAAAAATAGGACATATGGGGTACTTGCGACTAATGCCTGTTATCATGCATGTTTTATGATCTGTTGTAAGGGTACTAATTGGTCTCTTCTGCTGCTTATCAGAGATGGCGGGAAGCAGCCACCACCGATCTGCGACACCGCAGTACAAGTTGGATGCTTCCGAGTTCTTCACTATCATACTTGAGGCTTCAGTATCATCCATGACGCAGGTATATAAAACGAGAGATCTCCCCTTCACCCATCTGATTATGATATCTGTTGTTTGCTACATCACTCATTGTCCCAAACTGCAGAGGCTGCCTGACAGTTTTATGAACATGCTGATGGGTGAAGATCCGCCAAATAATGTGAAGCTGCGACAGGCCGGCAGCGGGTTTCGCAGGCAGTGGGATGTGCAGTTGGTGATCAAGAAGGGCCACATGTATTTTTCTCGTGGGTGGGAGAAGTTCTACCGTGCCTACGACCTGCAGCTGGGGTACTTCCTTCTCTTCAGGTACGACGACGACGCCAACATGCTCATCGTGAAGGTGTTCAACAAGACTATGTGTCGCATGCGCTACGCTGCCGATGATGATGCCGGTACATTCTGCCTCTTCTTATTCCTCTACATTTGGCTTTGTCTCACATCGATTGTTAACGGTCATTGTTGCATTTTGGACAGGTAATGGGAGCAGCAGCAGCGACACTGGCTACAGCCAAAGCAGCAGCGACTATGGCTATAGCGAAAGCAGCAGTGATTCTGGCTGTAGCGAAAGCAGCAGCGATTCTGGCAGCAGCATAGACAACAAGAAGGATGATCCGGACTAGATGCAGGAGAAGAGGAGCAGAGTGAGGATGAGGAGCTGCAGGATGACGATGGGCATCAGGCTGAGGATGACCTAGCGCTGGTGGTGGCTGACCAAGGGCAAGAGATGGTGGTGGCTGACCATGGGCAAGAGATGGAGGTGGCTGAGGATGACCTAGCGATGGTCGTGCCTGAAGGTGGCCTCGCGATGGTGGTGGTGCCTGACAATGACCACGCACCGGTGGTGGCGCCGGCGATCCCACAGCTGGGCGACATGACCACGCCAATTGTGGTAGAAGACTACATCCCACTGCCTCCACTGCCTCCACCGCCTCGCCGCTCTAGGCGCATCTGGGAGAGGAAGGAGAAGAAGGAGAAGAACAATGCATGAGAACTGAACTTTGTCAGGTATGTCAGCTCTCCTATAGGTTAGCTATCCAAAATGATATATATATATATACTTAGTTACCTATGTTATCTCTAATATGCTTAGTTTCCTATAGGTTAGCTTCATTTTTACCTAAGTTGGCTCTAATATACTAACTTAGAGCTTATATGCTTAGTTTCCTATAGGTTAGCTCCAAAATAACTTATGTTAGCACAAAATGATCAAGTTTACATAATAAGCTTATAGTCTTTTTCTTATTCTTCTTCTTTTCCAAAATGACATAGGTTAGCTTCATTTTACCTAAGTTGGCTCTAATATACTAACTTAGAGCTTATATGCTTAGTTTCCTATAGGTTAGCTCCAAAATAACTTATGTTAGCACAAAATGATCAAGTTTACATAATAAGCTTATAGTCTTTTCTTATTCTTCTTCTTTTCCAAAATGACATAGGTTAGCTTCATTTTACCTAAGTTGGCTCTAATATACTAACTAAGAGCTTATATGCTTAGTTTCCTATAGGTTAGCTCCAAAATAACTTATGTTAGCACAAAATGATCAAGTTTACATAATAAGCTTATAGTCTTTTTCTTATTCTTCTTCTTTTCCAAAATGACATAGGTTAGCTTCATTTTACCTAAGTTGGCTCTAATATACTAACTTAGAGCTTATATGCTTAGTTTCCTATAGGTTAGCTCCAAAATAACTTATGTTAGCACAAAATGATTAAGTTTACATAATAAGCTTATAGTCTTCTTCTTTTCCAAAACTCTTCTTATTCTTCTTCTAGTGTTCTTCTTCTTCTAATATTCTTCTAGTCTTCTTCTTTTTCTTCTTCTAACTTCTTGTTTATCATTTTGCATATTTGATTTAATTGACGGAAGCTTGCGTGGATGGGGTGCTTCTTTTCCATTTGTGTTTTTATTTTGTATCAATGTGAAACTTTTGTGAATTGATGGATAACGGTGTTGGATGAACAATGTCAAACCTTTGTAATATGTAACGATGGAACTATGTGTTGGCTATGTATGTATATATGATGGAACTTGTGTGTTGGTTATGTATGTATATATGATGGAACTTATGTGTTGGCTATGATTGTTATATGGATGCTTGTTGTATATATATGTGTTGGATATCTTATAGGTGAAATAGTGACCTGAGATTAAGAAAAAAAATTAAAAAAATTGTTACTAATGGCGCACTACAATGTGATGCGCCATTAGTATAGAAGACACTAGTGGCACACTGTGGGCAAAACTAATGGCGCACTGCCTGGTGCGCCATTAGTATACCATATACTAATGGCGCACCAGTGGTGCGCCATTAGTAAAAAATACTAGTGGCGTGCTACTAATGGCGCACTGGTAATGCGCCGTTAGTAGGCAAAACTAGTGCGCCATTAGTAGGCTTTTTCCTAGTAGTGTTCCTCCCCAAGAGAATTTACAAAGGTATGCTTAGCAAGGGAGCATCAATGTTTGATTCTGTCAGATGGCAAGAAGGCACTCATACATTTTCAAGGCAATATTATTTCCAACAAACGTCACGCATGGCTTCTTATACCCAGGAGATGAATTTATCCAGATAATCTTTTAGACCATCCATCACTTTGATTTGCCTGCAATTGCAATTCCAGTATGTATACTTTTGAACAGGGTGCACATGCACAGAAAAAGAAATAAACAAGACAAGTTGGGAGGTGTACATTACTAACTGAAAATGATCTTTTATCTGTTTTCTTAAAAGATTCCTTGTTGATTCTTCTTGATAAGTAAAAGTAAGTAGGAAGACAAGATTGGAAGGTTTTCTTTCCTTGTCTCTGTCCCTATGGACTGTAGGAGTGATAAAATGGTTTCTTTTCGTTAAAGCACTTACATTTTACTTTAGTACACAAGCGATAATATTTGCGTTTAGAATATATAAATATTGACATTGTTTGCTTTGGGCAAAAAGATTGTGAAGTATTGGTTGAGCCACGATATGAGTATTCATTCATATGGTCCGACGAATGATACAAGCAAAAAAATATCATTAATTGATGATCGGACTTCTTGGATTGAGGTTAGCTGGGAAAAAAACCAAGAGCACTCATTATTTAATATTTTGCAAAAAAATGTTATCATTTAATGAGAGCAATCTCCCTTGCTCTCTAAGTGCTAAAAAGGCAATGAGACATGTGTGAATGAATAATAAACATACATAGTAGATATATATAAACTTTAGCCCTTGGATATGTTGGTTCACTTATATGATCACAATAAGTAAACGTACCTTGTTGTCCATAATTAAAGCAAAACATATCATGTGCTCAAGTACATGCTAATTATGAAATAAATGCCAATTATGTCATCAGATACGATAAGCCCACAAGCAAAGATAAATGGAATGACATGCCATGAAATCTCTAGCCAGGTTCTCTTTTTAATACCCGAAAGAAGAATCTAGCTGGTCTCTTTCAATTGTGCCTCCAACTTTGTTCTGTGACAGCGATGTGGAGTTTGGACCAGATTCCCTGGGAGCATAAGAGAAGTCGTGAAGAAATGATCTTTACGTATGCAGTAGTTCAAACATGGTCCTATTGAACAGTTCTAAGATGAAGCCATGCTACTTGGTGTTGCTGCCTAAAAGGACACCTAAAATGATCACCGAGAACATTCTATTGATCCTTCTATTTTCTAGAATGACATCAAGAAGTAACTTCCTGGAATGGTATGATAGTTGTAGTACTTAGGAATCTATTATCCCTTTCATTTTCTAGGCATATATATTATCACGTACAGCCTGATCCTTCTGTTTTCTGTACAAGAAAACTGAATTCCAGTTTCAATCAGATGTATCATCATATTCCAATACTAAAAATGAATTTTGAACAAGCAGTAGGAAAGCAAGCACATCTAAAAGGTATTTTCGAAATAGCATGACCAGAAACCTTGCAAATTGCAGTACAACCATAATATTAACATCATTTATGATTTCCAAAAATTACCAAAAATGAAACCTACATGTATATCTTCATAACAAAAAGGAGATATTTGGGCAATGATCATGGTGCCCAGCTGCGACGTATCTGCAATGTTGTCTGCTGTCCCATCTATGCCCTCTAAGAATTTTCCATAAGTAGCTATTCTAAAATATACCTAGCAAGCTACATGTGTGATATCACTCGAATTTAAACAAATGATAACACAATCTTCAGATGGATAAAATCACATCACCGTTGGATAAAAGAATGCTGCTGTCTGAGAGCGTGGAGAGTCCACGACCTGTCTGGAATCATTGAATACTAATAGATGTTTCAGGAAGCAAACCCTCATTTCATTAGTATTTTCAAAGCATGCAGATCGGAGTCCTTCTCTCTATCATAACAAATTCTAAAAATCAGCATGCAAAAAGCTTTCGAGGTGGTATGTTAAAAAGGGGGAGAGAGAGAACAAGGTAATAAACAAAGAGCAGTTGTGGTTTTACCTGTAGTCAAATGGAAAATATAATGAAGAGCATTCACTACTAAATCCACGGTGGAGATATCTATTACAGAAGTATCCACCAAGTGGTCGTGTTGAACCTGTAATACAAAACAGGGGTCAAAAAAGTGAAAGACAGACAACTAGCTGGTTAAATTTCAACTCTGATGTCATAATTTAAGAGTTCAAACTTAATATAAGTGAACTCAAAATGAACTGCAGTCTTTTCTTGTATAACAACAACCCTGACAGCGATTTTTTTCCCATCATGTGTTGTGGCGGCATGAACTTGCACAAGAGAAGCACTTGCAAGCGGGAAAAGGAAGAATTGTGCAAAAACGTACACCACCAGGAATAGGGGGAAGCCAAATTTTATGTCAGAGTTTCTTCTAAACTAAAAATAGGCTGAGCATAAATCCAGGTTCTGATTCAAGGTGAATACTCTTTTGTCCAACAACTGAACTAAGCACACTCAGTCTGATTGTTTGGTTTTGCTAATCAATACAACAACCAAGTTACTTCAGCAAGACAATGTTGTAATGCAATGAAGGAACTAACAGTTTGTGGCAATTCTCCAATCTCTTTATTGAAGACTCCGCAGACGTCCTCGTATGAGGAAACTGGGCACCTCTTTCACATCGGCGCCCTCATCGTCTGCACATACACCTGTGGTAGTACAAGCAAACATGCAGTTGTTCCTCAGCCACAAAATTATGTAGTCTTACAACAGATGAATCCAAAGTGAATTCAGGCGTGTCCACACAGAGTTAGGAATTCGTTTTCGTACCAGTTTGCGATGTGCTGGCCGAGCTTGATGTAGATGCCTCCTTTGCGGAAGCAGAGCTCCTGGAGGCGGTTGGCGGAGAGTCCGCTCTGCGTGCACCCACTTCGGAGGAAGGGAGGAGACGTGCGACCGGAGCGGCGAGGGATGCGGGCGCCGCCGGGCCGCTGGATCGCGCGCGGCCGCGTTCGCCGGAGCCCGCACCGCATGCGCCCAATTCGTGGTTAGGGAGGAGAACGGTGCGGAGGGAGGGAGGGAGGGGGGGGGGCGCCGCCGCGCCTCGGGCTGGAGCGTGGCATCCTTCGCCGGTGGCCGCCCACGCTCGAGGGGTGAGATTAGGGGCAATAGGTTGGTGGTTAGCGTTAATTTCGGGCTGGGATTACTCGTGGGTGCGGCACTTCTTTGTGGCAGAGATTTCGTCCCCTTGTGGATGTGTTTTCTTGTTTAATAGTATATTATATATATATATATATATAATAAACCAGCTATTGCTTCTGGTAGTTCGTCGTGGTTGTTTGCAAAGAAGCCCCTCTCTTTTTTAGTATTCAACCCACAGTCCCTGTTTAAGTGGTATGGGAAAATGGTTCATTGTTTTAAAAACGACCATGTAGTTTGGTCTATTCAACCCGCGGTCCATACACTTGGTTTACTAATCGGGTCAACGCGATGGCTCGTGCGGCCAGGGCGGTGCGCCTGCTCGATGCAAAACGGCGGCGGTGGCCGGATCCGTGCGCGGCAGGGGCTGGGGAGGCGGATCCGGAGCCGGGTGGCAAGGCGTGGGTCGCCGGTGAAGATAAGGGCAGAGCACGGCTTCCGGACGGATCCATGGCATCCGCGACTCTGGGAAGAAAGGAAACAGGGAGGTGAGGGAGGGAGAAAGGATGCGTGGTGCGGCGACCTAGGCGGGAGCTCGCCGGAGCGTGGCGACGACGGACGGGCGCGGAGCGCGACGGCGCGGAGTCCTTAAATATTCAGACTCGTCGTATTTCCTTCTTCATCCTGCTGGTATTGTTCGTCCAGACGAAGGAGAAGAGGAAGGAGGCAACGCTGCCGGCCGGCTGGGTGACAGCAGCCGGCCACGAGTTTAGGAAGAGAGAGAGAGAGAGAGAGAGCGCAGAGAGGGAGAGATAGGGTTCCAATGCTTAGGGCATCTCCAGCCGCGCCCCCAACAGGCCCTCCCCAGGCGATTTTGCCGCGCCGGCAACAAAAAGAGACGCCAGTCGCGCCCCCAGAAGCCCGTTTTTCGCCGGCTCGGACCAAAACTGGTGCCGGCGGACCCAGGCCGAACCCGGCGCCCTGGAGGGCGCTTGGGGAGCCGGCGCAAGCGAAAAAGGCGCGTGGGCCCGCCTTGGAAGCGACCCGAGGGTCTTTTCCCGCCGTTTCTTGACGCTTTTCCCTCGCATCTCTCCCGCTCGCTCGCCTTCCTCCCGCCATTCTATCCCTTTCTCCCACTCGCTCGCCTTCCTCCCGCCAAACCCCCTCCCGCTCGCCGCGAAGAAGCACGCCATGCCGCCGAAGAAGTACGCCATGCCGCGCGCGGCGGCAACCGCGACTGGCGCCGTGGCCCAGCCGAAGCCGAGGAAGTCGAGGGCGCCGCCATCGAAGCCACCAGGCCTGTCGAACGTCGAGTGGAGGGTGGAAGTTCAGCGGCGCGAAGCGGTCACCGCCGACAGGCGGAACAGGGTCATAGCCAAGAAGGCCCGCGACAACGCGGCGCGCGCGGCGGCGTCTTCCTCATCGGTCGACCAGGCGGGGGTGAACCCACCCGTCGTCAGCCACGCCCAGTACGCGCCCTGGGGACAGCAAGACGCCGGATCTCCATGGGGTTCATCGTCGCCCGGCTGCTACGCCGACGGCGACGCGCTCGGCGGGTTCAACCCAAACGTGACCTTCCCTCATGGTCACCCCGCTACTTGCACGCCCTCGCCCGCCTTCGTCGGCATGCAGTACCCTCCATACAACTACTCGCCGCCTGCCTCCTACGCGTCCACACCGACGCCCCATCTCTACCACGGACCACTACCCTTCTCGCACCTCGGCGACACCGACGACACGGGAGCCGACATGGACGACATCATCGCGACAGGATCGACCGCGGCCGCCGGGTCTCCCGGGTTCGCCACCCAGGACGAGGTAGTGGACCTCAACGGCGACGTGGAGGCCGAGCTCGGCTACGTCTACGGCGACGACGCGCAGGAACCCGAGGAGGAGGAGGACGAGGAGGAGGAGGAGGAGGAGGAACCGGCCCCTGTTCCGACGAAGGGGCGCCAGAAGAAGAAGAAGAAGCGGCCGTCTAGGTCAGGCGAACCGCGCATCAAGTGGACGTCCAAGGAGGAGGAATGCCTCGCTGAAGCATGGAAAGTCGTCTGCCTCGACCCGACCACCGGCGCGAACCAGAGCTTGGACACGTACTGGGACCGCATCAAGGCCGAGTTCGATGAGCGGAAGCTCGCCGACCCCTACTTCAAAGGCGTGTACATGCAGCGCGGCTCCAAGGCGAGGGCGAACCATTGGGGGCGTATCCAGTTGGCGTGCAACAAATGGCATGGAATCGTCGAGGAGGTCGCGGCTCGCCCTGAGAGCGGCGCCAGCATTGAGGATCAGGTACGCACGCCGTTCGCCCGCATATCTTCGTCCCCTACGCCCGCCGTCCGCCAACTGTTTGTCTCTCCGCGCAGCTGCTGCGTATGTTCGCCATGTATCGGGGCGACAACCAAGACGCAGACTTCAAGCACCTCCACGTCTACAAGCGCATTGACAAGTGCGAGAAGTGGGCGGAAGTCCGGCGTGCCCTCGACAAGGCCAAGGAGACATACAAGCCAGACGCGATGACTCCGGGCGCGTCAGAGGGACGGCCGGACGGCCACAAGTTGGCAAAGAAGGGGAAAAGTGCCGACGCGGCAACCGCGCGAGTGCAGGCGTCCATCGAGCATTGCCTCGCCGACGCCCAGGCCCGAGCCGTCCTACGCGAAGAGAAGACCGAGGCGCGGTGGTCGTTGCTTATGAAGAACAACGCCATCAAGCTCGACCTGCTCCGGACGAACGTCGCCGCGAAGAAGAGGAACACCGACATGGCTTTTCTGATGAGCGGGGCGGACATTCTCCAGAGCAACGACGAGAAGCTCAAGGCGTGGTACCTGGTGCAGCGCGGCCTCATCCTGAACGAGCTGCCGACGGCAACGCCGACGACACTGATGACGCCCACGACCACACGGACGCCAAGCCCGGACGGCGCCTCTACATCGCCACCCAGCAGTACCGAAGCCGCGCCGACGCAGCCCTGCGACGAAGCAGGTCCGACACTGACGAGCCCGCGCACGCCGACTCCGCCAACGCCTGGAGCCGACCAAGCCGAGTGATTCGTTGCGCACGGCGCCCCTCTGTTTTTTGTAACGCCAGACTACGTCTGATCGCCGGATTTGCGGCGTCTTTTGAGAGCGGGAACAACCAAGTTTGAATTCCCCGCATCCTGGGGCCGGCGCATGGGGGCGTGACTGGGAGCTAGGTCGCCCCCAGGGGCCGAACTAGCGCCGGCACGCCCCCAGGCCGCTCTATTTAGGCGCCCTGGGGGGCCAAACGGCTGGAGATGCCCTTACTGGTCTGGCTTTGGTGAGAAAAAAAAAGTAGGAGAGGAACAGAGAGATCGAGAGAGCTACACATCACTGAACCCTTTGGATTCTAATGCAAGGTTGAATAATTTTGTGTGTTCTTACTGTCTGGGATAATATGAAGTTTTTTGGCTTATCGTTGTGCCTTCAGTTTTCGACATCGCTTGGCTGTACACCGACGACTTTCACCGATAATCCGTCCACTCATACTCGACTGTTAGCCGAACTTGGTCTGACCTGCTACAGTGTCATCAATTTGCATCTGACATCAAAGACTAATTAATTTCATATGTTCTTTAGTATATGCTCTTTAAGCTCTGAACAAGTCAGTGCCTGAAATACCACATGTACTCATTACAAGATGATCTTCAGGAAAGACAATAATGGCAAGTAGCGATCAAATGAGATAAAGCTAGCTCAATTTTTATCTAGGAAGAACAGCTGCTGTCTGACAGAAAAATATGACAAAAGATAAACTAATATCATGGTGATGACATTAATTGACTATTTTGTAAGTACCAATAGAAGGTGATAAAGGTAGCTAAATTTGTGTCCAGAAAGAACAGCTGTTGTGACAGAGAAACGAAAGCTAAATATACCACTATATACCTGTTCGCGTCTATCAATTTAATTGTCACGAGTATTTCTAATTCATTCATCTTACTTCTTCATAATACGCATATACTACTTTTGTTCAGGTATATACTACTCCCTCCGTCAACTAATATAAGAGCGTTTAAATCACTAAAGTAGTAATCTAAACACTCTTATATTAGTTTACAGAGGGAGTACTTTTTATCACTTTTACTTCTTCTCACTGGATGCATGCATGCTTCTCCGCACAGGTTTCCCTAAATTCAGTTTTTTGGTGTATACTTTCTCCTCATCAGTTAAGTATACGTACGACAAGACAGAAAGAAACATATACTGTTGATCGATACTGAAATATCATATGGAAGATAGCCCTCTCTTCTATACCCCTTGTGAAAAGTAGTATACTATCATTTCAAAAGAAAACACACCATATACTCATTTTTGATAATGAGTACACACTGATCGTGCCCCCGACCTAGGGTTCCTCCCTCCCTCCCCCCGCCGTCGCCGGCCGTCCTAGCCCCCGCCGCTGCCGCCGGTCGCCGGCCGCCCCCGCCCCCTTCCCCTCCCCCCTCCCCCCATTCCCCAGGATCCGCTCCGCGCCGCCTCCCCGGGAGGTGGCCGGGGCGGTGCGAGCCCTCCTTCCCCTTCGGCCGCCCTCGTCGCGCCTTTCCTCCCTGCCGCCACCGACTGGCGCCCCCGGCGCGGGCCGGGTGGTGTTGGCGGCGGCGGGGCCTGCCTGTCCCCGCGCGCGCGGCTCCCTGCCCGGGGCATGGAGGCGGCGGCGGTGCCCCTCAGCCTGATGACGGCCCGGCGTCCCGGCGCGGTGGCCGGCGGCTCGCTCGGTGGTGGCGCGGCCCCTTGGCGGCGAGACGACGTGGTGGCGCTGGTTGGCCGGTGGCGCGCCCTAGGCCCAGATCGGGGCCCGCGGGCCCCATCTGGGTCCTAGCGGGCCGGCCCCCGGCGTGGCTTCGTCGTCGTCTGTGTGGTGAGGTGGTGGAGCAGCTCGGACGGGGGGCAGCGACGCCGACGGCATGCCTACTGCGGCGTGGAGGCGGGAGTTGTCCGGTCCTCTGAGGGCCCGGACGGGCCTGTGGGGCCACGTGCCCGGCAAGCTCCCGCTTTGGCGTCCGTCGGCTACCGTCGTGGATGGTGGAGGTGGGGCCCTCCAGTATGCTGACGGTGCTGCTGCCCTAGTCCTGGCTCCCCTTCTTCGTTGTGCAGGCCATCTTCGCGGTGCCGTGGTGAGACAGCGTGGGATGCTTCGTGTCCGTGTGCTCAGGGTGGTGGTCAGTTTGGTGGCGAGCTTCGGAGTGCCTGAGGTGGAGGATGGGATCGGGAGAAATCCCTGTTGGCTTGGCCGACACCGACGCGGTGGCGCCTGAGGGTGCCATCGGACCTTCCTGGAGGGCGTCGGGGCTACCCTTCCTCTTTCCTCGCCGTGTACCGGGGGAAACCCTTGGCAGCAGCGTCGTCATCGTCGCGTCCCTTCTTGGAGGTGTTGATTGGTACCGGCGCTTCGGAGTCTCGGAGCTTGGGGGACGATCTCCGGTGGAAGCAGCGGTCGCGAGGCTCCGTCGTCTTTGTCGATCCGCCGTTATCGGCATTTGTTTCTTTTCTTTTTTCTCTTTCTTTTCTTTTGGGCGTGGTTGTGCTGCTTCCGTCCCAGCACCTATCGTTGGTTGTATCAGATGTTTGCTTTGTAATACAAAGCGGGGGGAAACCCTTTTTCTTAAAAAGTACACACTGATCATTATTGCCAGTATCATAGGTATATACTCTGAGAATAGTTGTATATATCCCATTTGAAAAAAATAGTATGCATATACTCCTGGCAAATTACTGTATATCATTTAAACGTTTTTACGTAATACCGACTGTCTAGATACAATAACTAATTAGTATTTTAATAACTTGGATTGCATGGCTTGATCACTCTGCTTGGGTGTTCTCTTATGTATGAGTTCACCATGTGTGGGTTAACTTTTTTGGGTCTTCTAACTCTCTGGGATAATTTGCATCTCTATTTGTGCTAATTGGCAAGGTGCATGAATACTGATTTATCCAAGGTTTTGATAGAGAAGTTGCAAGAGCTTTGATCAAATATTATTTTTTATTATTCCTTCTTGGTTTTAGACAATAAAGTCGAGAATCTAAATCCTTCTACTGTATGTGTACCTGTAATAGAGCAACACTTGGTGCAGCTAGCTGCAGCAGCGAGGACCAACTTGACTTGATGGGGATACAATTACCAAGAAAGAATCATACTCCTGTATGATCCAAGATATTGCACGAACAAGCTTGGGTGGATACAATCACCAAGAAAGAATCATACTCCTGTATGACCAACTTGACTTGATGGGGAGTACCTGAACTTACCATTATGCATTGCACGAACTACCAAGATATTGTATCTTCCTGTATGATCCATAACTCATAGACATGAGTAGCGATGGGATACTATTTGGTATGGACAACATCATCATCTTGCAATTCTAACATGTATTCATTTAACTTATTTATCCACATAATAGCGATGCATCTTACGTATCTGTCTATTGTATTTGAATCCAAAATGTAATTAACTCCTTAATTTGCCTTCAACAGGATGAGCGATCTGGCATGTAAGCTTAGCTCGGTGGTTCAGATTATCACTGTTAGTCTTCTGGTCGTGGCAATTTTTTTAGACTTCTTGAGGTAGCTCAACCAATCTGGTGTAAAGCTATGAAGGCATTTTGCTTGGAAACAATACTAAAAGGATACCTTAACTTCATTTTATCCCCTAGATTAGTATAAGTATATTGAGTCCCGTTTATTTAGATGTATAGGTTGCATGACAGTTTTGTTTAAACAAGTTTTTGGAGCATTTAGCAATTCTCACATATGTTGTTAGCCATGCACTTGCTTTTCAAGATACCATTTCCAATCTACTTCATGCATGCACTTTTTATTTCATGTCGATAACACCGATGCTTCCCGAAATGTATGAACGTGATAGATAGATAGATAGATAGATAGATAGATAGATAGATAGATAGATAGAGAGTATGTAAGCGATGGAGCATGATGTGGCTTTGTACCTTTGGACTAGGGGGCAGTGGCGGAGCTTGGGCTGAATTTATGGAGGGGCAAATGGGCTGGAGGGGCAAGAAACATGCTTTTGGGCTGATTTTAACTCGACATATGGGCTGAATACTAGGGGATATTTGCTAACTTTCTCATGGGTTGGGGGGGCAATGGCCCAGGTTGCTCTCCACAAAGCTCCGCCACTGCTAGGGGGTCTGTTTTTTTTTCCGTTGCAACGCACGGGTAATTTTTGCTAGTATATAGTCAATCTAGCTAGCCGGCAATCCTGCTAGTTTATGAGTATATAATAATTTCGTCCAACTTTAAAATTCTTAGAAGTATCTGCTACATTTACATCCCAGATTATCTCCCTTGGCTAAACACCTGAGCATATCATCAATTAATACACTCCGAGACATATGTATACAAATAATTAGCTCTCCATCAAGTGAAACAAAATCATTGGACAGAAATAATGGACCTATATATAGCCGGCTAGAACTTGGAATACACCTTGCTATCGAGCTTTATATAGAACAAACGCTGGAACTCCTTGAGAATTGCAGCTTCTATGGACATGGACAGGCGCACGCTGCCATCCCCCCGCGCGCCGTTCATCATGAGCACGAAACCTCGGCGGTTTTGTTCGGCACGCAACATAGCCAACGGCTTTCCCCAGCCGAAATCCACATCGTACAAGGGCATGCCGAGCCAGCTGACCACACACAGGTCCGTCGCTGGCAGAACGCCGATAGCCGGGCCGTTGTCCCTTTCTGCCAGGTCGAGCTCGAGGTAGTCTACCGCCGAACGCACCAGCTCATCGTTCACCCGGCCGAGAGTGCCTCTGATCCGGTGCGCGACGTGGGCCAGATCGCGCGAGACGACGTCCCATGTTTTGTCGGCGACGCTTACTTGCAACATCGCGTTGCCCAAGTAGCCGTCCGGGAGCGGCGGCGCAATGCTGCGTCGGAAGTTGGCCAGGAACTCGAGGCGCGTCGTGGAGTCTGGCGGAAGCCGCCGGGCTAAGCACATGCACCGCCACATGTATGCGCTCACGGCGCTGAAGGTGCTCACGCGGCCGCCACCACACATGTGCTTAAGAGCGGAAATTTGATCCTTGCAGAGGGTGAAAACCTCGTTGACGACGACAGGCCCCGGCGCCGGCGGCCGGGACAAGTTGGTTGTCTTGAGGCAGAATAGGGAGAGGGTGTCCGGATGAATAATGGGTGGGTCGCGCGCGCACAAGAGTGTGCGGTCAAGGTAGGGGAACTTCACCACGTCCCGGTCGCCATCCCTGGAGAAGGCTGACCATGTCTGGAAGAAGTGAAACGCGGTAGTGCCGTCCATCGCGCCTTGGTGCGTCGCCGTCCCTAAGGCCACTCCACCACACTTGAAGAATGTCACCTGCATACATTAATTTGCATGTCGCACATATTACTTGCTTGCTGTAAGCATGTTTGTGCTATTGCAATATGCTAGTTGATTTGGTGAGAAAGAAAGAAAAACTAAGGGCCTGCTTGGCTTGGATCGAGGATATTTCTTTGTGTGCTTTTGCTCTTTCAGTGCCTACTTAAGAAAGAATCAAACTCAAACCTGGGTGGCGCACAGGATGTCGGATGAGTCGTCCATGCAAGGAACAAAAAACCTCCTTAGCTTTGATGATGGCTTCAAGTCGCGGAAGTCATCGATGGTGAGACGAGAGTAGGCCACAAGAAAGAGCATGCCCTTACCGTTGCAGTCGATCTCCAACCTGCCATGGACGTCCACCCTGAGCCGCCCGGCCATGGGGTAGAAGGCCACAAGAGCCTTGCCCAGCGCACTCTTCAACCTAGTCACGTCAAAGAAGTCTTGGGCACTGGTTTGGTCGACACAAGGACGGTAGAAGTGGATGAGTGGGGTGTAGCCTCTTCTGGCCAGCATGATGTCGAGTGGCGAGAGCCAGATCGCTTTTCTTGGTGTGTCTGCGGCCGGCTTTACAAAGCAGGACTCTACCACCCGCACCCCCTCCTCACTGGCGGCCATTCTTCCTCTTTCTTGCTCTCCTCTCCCGTTCTCTTTCTTTCTTCTAGTGCTACTCTGATGGATATGGGCACCGAGCAGCAATGATTTAAAGACAAAGATTTTTGACATATATGACGATAAAAAAAAGTCAATACAGCTCGGCTAGATCGGAATTGTGGGTCCAATCCTTACGCCATGACATTGAGATGCTTCTTCTTTATTAAAATAAAAATAAAGGTAGATAAAGGCTGCTGGAGCGTCGTTTTCTTTCCCTACAGCGATCATGACACTATGTCGATGTCTGGTATTAGTACCTTTGCATCTTCAAAGCCCCAAAACCCCTCTTCAATAGATGATGTAGATGCAAAAGATTTTACATCTCTGTCTCCCGGACATGTAAAATACAGCACCTCACGTTGAAAATTTGCATCTCTGCCGACTGAAGATGTAAAAATGGCAGTCGCGCATCAACCGCCAACTACTGTTCCATTTCCTTCCCCACCCATCTTCTCCTCCCCGCGACCCTGCCGCACTGCCGCCGCCCACCCACCGGCCGCACCCCGCCGTCGCTGCCCCGCGCCAGATTCGTGCCCTCCAGCACCTCCGCCACCCATTGCGCCACGTTTCGATCGTTGGCCGCCACCCCACACAACGAATTGGGCGTTTTTTCGCCGCCGCTCGATTTCACCGTTGCCGCTTGATTGCGCTGTCGTCGCTCGATTCCACCACCGCAACCGCCCCACCCGCATCCCCGCACTGCCACCGCTCGATTGGACCTCCGCACTGACCGCCTCGACCGCCGCCACCCACAGCCCCTCCTGCCGCGTACCACCGCCGCTTGCAGCCCCGCCCTCCGCCCCACACCACCACAGCAGACCCACACCACTGCACCGACCACCGCCTGCTGCCCCGCACCGACCGCCGCCATGCCGCTAAAGAAGCTCCCAAAGAGCAAGACAGGTTCTTCGGCATGCGGGCGAAGTCATCGGCCATTTTGACAAGGAGTTCTCTGATACTTAAGAACTTAAATTCTGTACAACATTTCACCGCCGATAATTCTTACATAATTAAAGTTTGACTCCGTAGGTTTTACCGTGAAGGATCTAGCATTTCAGAAAATCCCATGAGATCCAATAGTCACGATGACCTCTATAAGTCAGCAACTATAGCCTCCAACAAGTCTCTCCTTCGTTGGCGACATCCGCATTCTACTTTACCCAAAAACTTGCTTCGCTCACGTAATAAAGACACCTCGCCTCCTCCCGTTTGTGAATCATGTCAAATAAGAAAACAACAACCATGTAAGCTATTTCCCTGTTCCACGTCTATTACTAGTGCACCTTTTCAAATAATTCACAGTCACTTCTGGACTTTGCCTAGCTATTTGTAGGTATGTGGGCTACCAATATTATCTCGTTCTCCTTGACGATTTCTCCCAAAGAAAAGGAAATGTTTCAAAATACATCACACCACCTAGGGGTAATTACCCTACATGTCTCATATACTACCACGTGGTACTATATACACTACTTTATCATTTTAGATATGCTAATGTACTATATATAAGATATTTCAAACTGAGTTACATGAAAAATGGTTTAATTATATTTGTGAAATATGTACATATTTGTACATAAAAAGGAGCATACATAAAATACGATACATATTACCTAAAAAGTAGTATATATTCTACCTAAACATTCTTATATACTACAAACTACCGTACATACTCTCCGATTGTATAAATACTACATACAACATACAAAACTCAAATGACGGTAACTACCACCGGCGGTAGATAAAATTTGTCCTATATATGGATTTTAATTATTTTTCACCTTCTGGGATACCACCCACTGAAAAAATAGCGTGCTATAGTGTCGCTATGAATTGTCTCACTAAGTAAATCGGTGTACAATGTCTCGCTAATAGCATGCTATAATGCGTTATAGCACATTAATAGTGTATTTTAAGGGGCGGCACTATTTTTTATAGCGTGCTATTTTTTTCTTTGATATCTCCCATTCAGTGTACCATGTGAGCTTAATGATACTCTCAAACAAAAACGAGTACAGAACTTTACATATATATTCTCTGTCACAGTGGAGCACAATAGTCGTCGGTGGAGTATCCTTTTCAGATGTACATGGCTCCTCCCCTCAAAAAAAAGAGTACATGGCCCCCCATTGGCTGGATAAGTCACCGATTGATTTGGCATATTTTACTCACTACACCTTGCTAACCACCCTCGTCTCTTCTAGCTTTAAAATACAGACGATCAAACATCTTGCAAGTCTCTAAAAAAATGATGAAGTCTTCTTAATCATCGTTAAGCTCTGGCCTCATGTGAGTTCGATGGTTGGCCCGTCCCAGTCTCCACCAACTCTTTAGGGAAAAGTAAGCATCTCTTTGGAGACTGGCCTTTCAAACATTATACTCCCTCCCTCCTAAAATATAAGTTAAAAAATGATCTTACATTTTAGGAACGGGAGAGTAGTTCATTATAGAGGTCAACAAGTTAAGTTGTGTCTCAGAATCTAACATGGCCAGAAAAGAGAAAGCAAGGAAAAAAAAGGTTCAGTGTGCAAATGGCACGAACCTTTTTATCCTTATCGATTGAAATGAGGAGTAGAGAGCTATTCAGATTAAAAGATCAAACAAACAGACAAACAGCTCTACACAACCTTTGTTCCACAAAAGCCCCACCTACGAAGCGACGAACTACCACTAGCTGAAATCCCCTTCCTTCTCAGCCCCTTTCTCCTCAGTCCACACAGAAACAAATGTAGAGCCGGTGCCAAGTTTTAGGAGTGACAAGTTTATTTAGTTTTAAACTTATTGGAGTGAGGACGGAGTTATGAATACGTATCACTCGAAGTCCAAAGAACAGCATCTCAAGACTCAAGTCGTTGGCTCACTCGAATCTGAGTCTTGAGGTATATTCAATTTAGTCTTCTTGGATACCACCTCATTGATCAGTGTACCACGTGAGCTTAATGATGCTCTCTAATCTCAGAGGGTTCAAAATGCAAACAAAAAACTAGCATTGTGTCCTTTTCAGACGTTTGTGGCTCCCCATTGGCTACATAAGTCACCGATGGATCCGTTGATCTGTCATATTTAAATCACAAGACCTTGCTAAACACCCTTGTCTATAGCATGATCAAACATCGTCTCGCAGGTCTCTAAAAAAACATGGTCTAGGTCCTCATATTTAGTCCATTATTGAGCTGTGGACTGTGTGAGTTGGATCATTTGCTCGGGCGAGGACGGCCTTTGGAATAATGTAGTAATTCATTCAAGATGTAACCAAGTCAAGTTATTTTTTAGAACGCTATAAAAATGTTCAGTACGCAAGTGATCCATTCACCAAACACATATAGACAAACAAACTAACAAACTAACAAACAGCTCTACACCGCCTTTCGTTTCACAAAAAATCCACTGTTGAACTTTATCACTAGTTAAAATTAAGGGACCTCTAGTCTCGGTTTTTTGGAATGGCTCTCATTTCTTTCAGATTTGGTCACCATCACATGGCAAATCTACGGCATAACACAACAGAGGAGCCATCCTATTCCTTGTCTCCACTGCCGCTCTTCCCAGCAAATATTTTGCCACGGAAACGTGCTCCTTTTTGAAATGTCCACTTCAAGGCTAGCTGCCGCTGGACTTTGAACATATGCAAACACCAATTCCACTTGCTCTGCCAAATAGTTCCCACCCTAACCGCATCATATGGCATGAAAATTAGCGCACGGCTGGTTGTTGTTAAGACATCGTATTGTTGCATATTCATGCACGATCTCCTCTAACCGCATAGGCTGTGGTTGACCGATCTAGGAAATCAGCAAACGGGCCAGCTCCATAGCATGCGGGAAGAAAAGGCCCAACTGCTCGAGGTGCAGGCTGTCTAACCACAACGTGAGATCGGCCTAGGACTAGCGATAGTTAGCTGAAACTAACTGTACGGGAGAGGTAGTACAGGCAAAGGGGCTTAGGCGCCTAAGATTTTGGGATTTTTGGGAAAATCTTGGGTGCCTAAGATTTTAGGAAGGAGGGAGTAACTCACAAACCATTTTTACAGACATTAGCATATACAATATGATGCTATGCTTCTGAACAGTACCTGATTTTACAGGGAAATAGGCACTCCCTTTGTAAAGAAATATATGATCGTTTAGATCACTATATATACAAGAAATGCCTAAGATTATGGGGCACAAACAAGCCAATTTTAGCAGACCACAATGAAGAATGGAGCTGTTTGAATCTTTGTCTCTATGGACTCTAATTTTTTTTCTTTGATGGGATATCAGACCTGTGTAACTACTCACTAGTGCACCAGCGATCATATAATATTATGGTGAAATTCAGCAAGCGTAGATACCTTCTATACACAATAGATTTATTATAAACAGGATAACAATATTTGAATTTGATTAGTGGGAGTATGTACGAGTAAGTAAAAGCTAATAACAACAACCACAAGAAGTAAGGTTTCAACAAAACAGAGTTTACACAGCTTCTGTACCCTCCAGTATTTTGCAAACTGCTCTTAAACCGCTGAACCAAACAGCACCAAATTTGGCAGACAAGTAGACACACGAGTTCCTGAGATCCCCTCTAAATTTCAGCTCAATCGTACATCGTTTGCCTACCCAAACTGTTCGTCTCCCAAAACTACTCTGTTCTTAAACTACAGCAGTCAGAGCTGACAAAATCACTCTCAAATCTGATGCTCCACTGACCCAATCCTCAAACCAGCTAACCAAATCGAAGTACTCAAAGTAAGGAATGAGCTCACCAAGTTTGGGGTCGATCCAAGCACGTTTGAGACTCCAACCACCAGCTTGAACACTGTCTAGTCAGATGCAGCAAATCTGGACAGAACCTCTACTTCTTCTTCTTCCTCTCTCTCAGGTTGTGGTTTCTCTTGTGTGTTCTCTCTCTCACTCTCACGAATGGAAGCCACACCCAGCAGTGGTGGAGTGGCTAGGGTTTTCTTCTTGCTTCACTTCCCTTGGAAGCACTCTCAACCGTTGGATGCAGCGAAGTTCAACGGCCGACATGTGTTAGACTTATGGGCTGATGTTGGGCTGCCAACACACCTCCATGTGGAGGGACTTAGCCCAACAAAAGCTAATTTACAGTTGTACGGAAATTAGTAACAGACCCAAATGATGTTTTCACCGTCCGATTTGCATCCATCGGCGCGCGATTAAAGCGAGGTTAGTTTCGCTGGCGGTTCCCACGGAGCTCGAACGACCGGTCTGCCAGCTGGATATGCACGTACCTTCCTTTCCTTTATTTCCTCGTGATTTGTTTCCTTCGAACGTACCTTCCTTTTCTTTTCTTTTCTTGTGAATGATTTTCTTGCGTGATTCTAGTCGTCCAGGACCGTTAGAGGAGAAATGTGGAAAAAATAGGGCTGTGAAAAAGATTCGATCCTTGGTCCTGTAGGTAGTGCATTAACCAACTCCTCTATGCCTTGTTGATTTCTAGTTGAAAGAAGAATGTTTATAATTGTGTTCAAAAAGAAAAGTAAATGCTTATACTGTTTGAACAGCACACAAGCTAATCGAGTAAGTGTAAAATGACGTGAGAAGTGGAATTCTAAATTAACAACATCCTAATAGATGACCCAATCGGACCCTTTTTATACTAATAAATCATCATGATTATTAAGGGAGATCCTTTTTACGCACGAGCCACGTCTAAAACTGAATATCAGTCGCTGTAATTATTAACTTCAAGAACTCCAATCAGCTTCAAAAGTTATCATCAAAACGATGAATTTGTTATCAGCCTATACATGCCATAGTTAGCAGATCAATCATATTAAATTACCAACATGTTTAGGTACGCACCGCTGACCACATGCCAGTAACTTCTGTATAAATAATATAAAATATATAGACCGCAGACATAATAACTTAAGTACCAACACCGCAATAAATTTGATCCAAAGAAAAAAGTTGTCAACACACCCCTGGTAACTTATATATCAATAGCATGATAATATACGCATCGTAGACAAGATAACTCAAGTATAAACACCACGATAACTTGGACTGGGTACGCACCACCGACTTGATAATTTAGCTACAAACACCGTGGTAACTTTTGAACAACAAAAAAGTTATTGACTACACACCCCTAATAACTTCTGTACAATAGCATGATAATATAGCACCGCATACATGGTATCTTAGGTACAAACACCGCGATAACTTAGTCACCGAGGGGAAATTTTGTTGAAAAATATGACCTCAATAACTTTTGCGTAAATATCATGGTAATATAAGCACCGCATACCTAATAACTTAGGTGCAAACAATGCGGTAAGTTTTACCTAAAAAGTACTATTCAATGCACACCGCCAAGAACTTCTTTGTAAATAGCATGGTAACATACAAACCACCACTAGTAGAAAAACACCTAATAGTCCCGGTTCGTAAGGGCCTTTAGTCCCGGTTCATGAACCGAGACTAATGGGTCGTTACTAATACCTTCACCTATTAGTCCCGGTTCAAACACGAACCTGGACCAATGTGCCTCCTGAAGGAAATATGCCCTAAAGGCAATAATAAAGTTATTATTTATTTTCTTATATCATGATAAATGTTTATTATTCATGCTAGAATTGTATCAACTGGAAACATAATACATGTGTGAATACATAGACAAACATAGTGTCACTAGTATGCCTCTACTTGACTAGCTCGTGAATCAAAGATGGTTAAGTCTCCTAGCCATGGACAAAAGAGTTGTCATTTGATTAATGGGATCACATCATTAGGAGAATGATGTGATTGACTTGACCCATTCCATTAGCTTAGCACTTGATCGTTTAGTATGTTGCTACTGCTTTCTTCATGACTTACACATGTTCCTGTGACTATGAGATTATGCAAGTCCCGTTTATTGGAGGAACACTTTGTGTGCTACCAAACGTCACAACGTAACTGGGTGATTATAAAGGTGCTCTACAGGTGTCTCCGAAGGTACATGTTGGGTTGGCGTATTTCGAGATTACGATTTGTCACTCCGATTGTCGGAGAGGTATCTTTGGGCCCTCTCGGTAATACACATCACTTAAGCCTTGCAAGCATTACAACTAATGAGTTAGTTGCGGGATGATGTATTACGTAACGAGTAAAGAGACTTGCCGATAACGAGATTGGACTAGGTATTGAGATACCGACGATCGAATCTCGGGCAAGTAACATACCGATGACAAAGGAAACAACGTATGTTGTTATGCGGTCTGACCGATAAAGATCTTCGTAGAATATGTGGGAACCAATATGAGCATCCAGGTTCCGCTATTGGTTATTGACCGGAGATGTGTCTCGGTCATGTCTACATTGTTCTCGAACCCGTAGGGTCCGCACGCTTAAGGTTTCGATGACAGTTACATTATGAGTTTATGAGTTTTGATGTACCGAAGGAGTTTGGAGTCCCGGATGAGATCGGGGACATGACGAGGGGTCTCGAAATGGTCGAGACGTAAACATCGATATATTGGACGACTATATTCGGACTTCGGAAAGGTTCCGAGTGATTCGGGTATTTTTCGGAGTACCGGAGAGTTACGAGAATTCGTCGGGGAGTATATGGGCCTTATTGGGCCATACGGGAATAGAGGAGAGAGGCCGAAAGGAAGGAGGCGCGCAGCCCCCCTCTGGTATGAATTGGACAAGGGGTGCGGCCCCCTTTTCCTTCCTCCTCTCCCCCTCTTTCCTTCTCTCCTATTCCAACAAGGAAGGGGGGAGTCCTACTCCCGGTGGGAGGAGGACTCCTCCTGGCGCGCCCCTCCTGGCCGGCTGACCCCCTCCCCCTGGCTCCTTTATATACGGAGGCAGGGGGCACCTCTAGGAGAACAACAATTGATCATTGATCTCTTAGCCGTGTGCAGTGCCCCCTCCACCATAGTCCTCCTCGATAACATTGTAGCGGTGCTTAGGCGAAGCCCTGCAACGGTAGAACATCTAGATCGTTACCACGCCGTCGTGCTGACGGAACTCTCCCTCGACACTCGGCTGGATCGGAGTTCGAGGGACGTCATCGAGCTGAACGTGTGCTAGAACTCGGAGGTGCCGTAGTTTTGGTGATTGATCGGTCGGGCCGTGAAGACGTACGACTACATCAACCGCGTTGTCATAACGCTTCCGCTGTCGGTCTACGAGGGTACGTGGACAATACTCTCCCTCTCGTTGCTATGCATCACCATGATCTTGCGTGTGCGCAGGAAATTTTTGAAATTACTACGTTCCCCAACAGTGGCATCCGAGCCTAGGTTTTATGCGTAGATGTTATATGCACGAGTAGAAGACAAGTGAGTTGTGGGCGATATAAGTCATACTGCTTACCAGCATGTCATACTTTAGTTCAGCGACATTCTGAGATGAAGCGGCCCGGACCGACATTACGCGTACGCTTACGCGAGACTGGTTTCACCGCTACAAGCACTCGTTGCTAAAAGGTGACCGGCGGGTGTCTGTCTCTCTCACTTTAGTTGAACCGAGTGTGGCTACGCCCGGTCCTTGCGAAGGTTAAAACAGCACCAACTTGATAAACTATCGTTGTGGTTTTGATGCGTAGGTAAGAACGGTTCTTGCTAAGCCCGTAGCAGCCACGTAAAATTTGCAACAACAAAGTAGAGGACGTCTAACTTGTTTTTGCAGGGCATGTTGTGATGTGATATGGTCAAGACGTGATGCTATATTTTATTGTATGAGATGATCATGTTTTGTAACCGAAGTTATCGGCAACTGGCAGGAGCCATATGGTTGTCGCATTATTGTATGAAATGCAATCGCCCTGTAATGCTTTACTTTATCACTAAGCGGTAGCGATAGTCGTAGAAGCATAAGATTGGCGAGACAACAACGATGCTACGATGGAGATCAAGGTGTCGCGCCGGTGACGATGGTGATCACGACGGTGCTTCGAAGATGGAGATCACAAGCACAAGATGATGATGGCCATATCATATCACTTATAATGATTGCATGTGATGTTTATCCTTTATGCATCTTATCTTGCTTTGATTGAAGGTAACATTTTAAGATGATCTCTCACTAATTATCAAGAAGTGTTCTCCCTGAGTATGCACCATTGCGAAAGTTCTTCGTGATGAGACACCACGTGCTGATCGGGTGTGATAGGCTCTACGTTCAAATACAATGGGTGCAAAACAGTTGCACACGCGGAATACTCAAGTTAAACTTGACGAGCCTAGCATATACAGATATGACCTCGGAACACGGAGACCGAAAGGTCGAACGTGAATCATATAGTAGATATGATCAACATAGTGATGTTCACCATTGAAAACTACTCCATCTCACGTGATGATCGGACATGGTTTACTTGATTTGGATCACGTGATCACTTAGATGACTAGAGAGATGTCTGTCTAAGTGGGAGTTCTTAAGTAATATGATTAATTAAACTTAAATTTATCATGAACTTAGTCCTGGTAGTATTTTGCAAATTATGTTGTAGATCAATAGCTTGCGTTGTTGCTTTCATATGTTTATTTTGATATGTTCCTAGAGAAAATTGTGTTGAAAGATGTTAGTAGCAATGATGCGAATTGGATCCGTGATCTGAGATTTATCCTCATTGCTGCACAGAAGAATTATGTCCTTAATGCACCGCTAGGTGACAGACCTATTGCAGGAGCAGATGCAGACATTATGAATGTTTGGCTAGCTCAATATGATGACTACTTGATAGTTTAGTGTACCATGCTTAACGGCTTAGAATCGGGACTTCAAATACGTTTTGAACGTCATGGACCATATGAGATGATCCAGGAGTTGAAGTTAATATTTCAAGCAAATACCCGAGTTGAGAGATATGAAGTCTCCAACAAGTTCTATGGCTATAAGATGGAGGAGAATCGCTCAACTAGTGAGCATGTGCTCAGATTGTCTGGGTACTACAATCGCTTGAAACAAGTGGGAGTTAATCTTCCAGATAAGATAGTGATTGACAGAATTCTCTAGTCACCATCACCAAGTTAGTAGAACTTTGTGATGAACTATAGTATGCAAGGGATGAGAAAAACGATTCCCAAGCTCTGCGTGATGTTGAAATCGACGAAGGTAGAAATCAAGAAAGAGCATCAAGTGTTGATGGTTGACAAGATCACTAGTTTCAAGAAAAGGGCAAAGGGAAAAAAGGGAACTTCAACTAGAATGACAAGCAAGTTTTCACTCCCACGAAGAAGCCCAAAGCTGAACCAAAGCCTGAAACTGAGTGCTTACACTGCAAAGGAAATGGTCACTGGAAACGGAAATACCCTGAATATTTGGTGGATAAGAAGGATGGCAAACTGAACAAGGGTATATTTGATATACAGGTTATTGATGTGTGCCTTACTAGTGTTTATAGTAGCCCCTGAGTATTTGATACTTGTTCGGTTGCTAAGATTAGTAACTCGAAACAGGTGTTACAGAATAAACAGAGACTAGTTGAAAGGGAAGTGACGATGAGTGTTGAAAGTAGTTCCAAGATAGATATGATCATCATCGCACACTCCCTATACTTTCAGGATTAGTGTTAAACATAAATAAATGTTATTTGGCGTTTGCGTTGAGCATGAATATGATTTGATCATGTTTATTATAAAATGGTTATTCATTTAAAATCAAAGAATAATTGTTGTTCTGTTTACATGAATAAAACCTTCAAATGGTCATACACCCAATGAAAATGGTTTGTTGGATCTCGATCGTAGTGATACACATATTCATAATACTGATGCCCAAAGACGCAAAGTTAATAATGATAGTGCAACTTATTTGTGGTACTGCTGTTTGGGTCATATCGGTGTAAAGCGCATGAAGAAACTCCATAAAGATGGATTTTCGGAATCACTTTGTTATGAATCATTTGATGCTTGCGAACCGTTCCTTTTGGGCCAGATGACTAAAACTCCGTTCTCCGAAACAATGGAACGAGCTACTGACTTATTGGAAATAATACATACTGATGTATGCGATCCGATGAGTGTTAAGGCTCACGGCATGTATCGTTATTTTCTGACCTTCACAGATGATTTGAGCAGATATGTGTATATCTACTTGATGAAACATAAGTCTGAAACATTTAAAAAGTTCAAAGAATTTCAGAGTGAAGTGGAAAATCATCGTAATAAGAAAAATAAAGTTTCTACGATCTGATCATGGAGACGAATATTTGAGTTACGAGTTTGGTCTTCATTTAAAACAATGTGAAATAGTTTCACAACTCATGCCACCTGGAACACCACAATATAATGGTGTGTCCGAACGTCGTAATCGTACTTTACTAGATATGGTGCGATCTATGATGTCTCTTACCGGTTTACAACTATCGTTTTGGGGTTATGCATTAGAGACAACTGCATTCACGTTTAATAGAGCACCATCTAAATCCGTTGAGACGACACCGTATGAACTATGGTTTAGCAGTAAACCAAAGTTGTCGTTTCTTAAATTTTGGGACTGCAATGCTTATGTGAAAAAGTTTCAACCTGATAAGCTCAAACCCAAATCGGAGAAGTGCGTCTTCATAGAATACCCAAAGGTAACTATTGGGTACACCTTCTATCACAGATCCTAAGGCAAGTTATTCGTTGCTAAGATGGATCCTTTCTAGAGAAGAAGTTTCTCTCGAAAGAAGTGAGTGGGAGGAAAGTAGAACTTGATGAGGTAATTGTACCTTCTCCCTTATTGGAAAGTAGTTCATCACAGAAATCTGTTCCAGTGATTCCTACACCAATTAGTGAGGAAGTTAATGATAATGATCATGAAACTTCAAATCAAGTTGCTACCAAACCTTGTATGTCTTCCAGAGTAAGATCCGCACCAGAGTGGTGCGGTAATCATGTTCTGGAAGTCATGTTACTAGACCATGATGAACCTACGAACTATGAGGAAGCGATGATGAGCCCAGATTCCACGAAATGGCTTGAGGCCATAAAATCTGAGATATGATCCATGTATGAGAACAAAGTATGAACTTTGATTGACTTGCTCGATGATCATCAAGCCATGTTAAATTAATGGATCTTCAAGAGGAAGACGAACACTGATAGTAGTGTTACTATCTACTAAGCTCGACTTATTACGAAAGGTTTTCGACAAGTTCAAGGTGTTGAATATGATGAGATTTTCTCACTCGTATCGATGCTTAAGTCTGTCTAAATCATGTTAGCAATTGCCACATTTTATGAAATCTGGCAAATGGATGTCACAACTGCATTCCTTAATGGATTTCTTAAAGAAGAGTTGCATATGATGCAACCAGAAGGTTTTGTTAATCCTAAAGGTGCTAACAAAGTGTGCAAGCTCCAGCGATCCATTTATGGACTGGTGCAAGCCTCTCGGAGTTGGAATATATGCTTTGATGAGTTGATCAAAGCATATGGTTTTATACAGACTTTTTGAGAAGCCTGTATTTACAAGAAAGTGAGTGGGAGCTCTGTAGCATTTCTAATATTATATGTGGATGACATATTGTTGATTGGAAATGATATAGAAATTCTGGATAGCATGAAAGGATACTTGAATAAGAGTTTTTCAAAGCAAGACCTCGGTGAAGCTGCTTACACATTGAGCATCAAGATCTATATAGATAGATCAAGACGCTTGATAAGATTTTTCAATGAGTACATACCTTGATAAAATTTTTGAAATAGTTCAAAATGGAACAGTCAAAGAAGAAGTTGTTGCCTGTGTTGCAAGGTGTGAAATTGAGTAAGACTCAAATCCCAACCACGGCAGAAAATAGAAAGAGAATGAAAAGTCATTCCATATGCCTCAGTCATAGGTTCTATAAAGTATGCTATGATGTGTACCAGACCTATTGTATACCTTGCTCTGAGTTTGAAAAAGGAATACAATTGATCTAATAGTAGATCATTGGACAGCGGTCACGAATATCCTTAGTGAGGACTATGGAGATGTTTCTCGATTATGGAGGTGATAAAAGAGTTTGTCGTAAAAGTTACATCGGTGCAAACTTTTACACTGATCCAGATGACTCTAAGTCTCAGTCTGGATACATATTGAAAGTGGGAGCAATTAGCTAGAGTAGCTCCATGCAGAGCATTGAAGACATAGAATATTTGCAAAATACATACGGCTCTGAATGTGATAGACCCGTTGACTAAACTTCTCTCATGAGCAAAACAAGATCATACCTTAGTACTCTTTTGGGTGTTAATCACATAGCGATGTGAACTAGATTATTGACTCTAGTAAACCCTTTGGGTGTTGATCACATGACTATGTGAACTATGGGTATTAATCACATATAGATGTTAATATTGGTGTTGAATCACATACTGATGTGAACTAGATTATTGACTCTAGTGCACGTGGGAGACTGAAGGAAATATGCCCTAGAGGCAATAATAAATTTATTATTTATTTCCTTATATCATGATAAATGTTTATTATTCATGCTAGAATTGTATTAACTGGAAACATAATACATGTGTGAATACATAGACAAACATAGTGTCACTAGTATGCCTCTACTTGACTAGCTCGTGAATCAAAGATGGTTAAGTTTCCTAGCCATGGACAAAAGAGTTGTCATTTGATTAATGGGATCACATCATTAGGAGAATGACGTGATTGACTTGACCCATTCCGTTAGCTTAGCACTTGATCGTTTAGTATGTTGCTACTGCTTTCTTCATGACTTATACATGTTCCTGTGACTATGAGATTATGCAACTCCTGTTTACTGGAGGAACACTTTGTGTGCTACCAAACGTCAAAACGTAACTGGGTGATTATAAAGGTGCTCTACAGGTGTCTCCGAAGGTACATGTTGGGTTGGCGTATTTCGAGATTAGGATTTGTCACTCCGATTGTCGGAGAGGTATCTTTGGGCCCTCTCGGTAATACACATCACTTAAGCCTTGCAAGCATTGCAACTAATGAGTTAGTTGCGGGATGATGTATTACGGAACGAGTAATGAGACTTGCCGGTAACGAGATTGAACTAGGTATTGAGATACCGACGATCGAATCTCGGGCAAGTGACATACCGATGACAAAAGGAACAACGTATGTTGTTATGCGGTCTGACTAATAAAGATTTTCGTAGAATATGTGGGAACCAATATGAGCATCCAGGTTCCGCTATTGGTTATTGACCGGAGACGTGTCTCGGTCATGTCTACATTGTTCTCGAACCCGGAGGGTCCGCACGCTTAAGGTTTCGATGACAGTTATATTATGAGTTTATATGTTTTGTTGTACCGAAGGAGTTTGGAGTCCCGGATGAGATCGGGGACATGATGAGGAGTATCGAAATGGTCGAGACGTAAAGATCGATATATTGGACGACTATATTCGGACTTCGGAAAGGTTCCGAGTGATTCGGGTATTTCTCGGAGTACCGGAGAGTTACGGGAATTCGCCGGGGAGTATATGGGCCTTATTGGGCCAGACGGGAATAGAGGAGAGAGGCCAAAAGGAAGGAGGCGCGCAGCCCCCCTCTTGTCCGAATTGGACAAGGGGTGCGGCCCCCTTTTCCTTCCTCCTCTCCTCCTCTTTCCTTCTCTCCTACTCCAACAAGGAAGGGGGGGAGTTCTACTCCCGGTGGGAGGAGGACTCCTCCTGGCACGCCCCTCCTGGCCGGCCGACCCCCTCCCCCTGGCTCCTTTATATACGGAGGCAGGGGGGGCACTGTTGGGGAACGTAGTAATTTCAAAAAAAAAATCAACGCACACGCAAGATCATGGTGATGGCATAGCAACGAGAGGGGAGAGTGGTGTCCACGTACCCTCGTAGACCGTAAGTGGAAGCGTTAGCACAACGCGGTTGATGTAGTCGTACGTCTTCACGATCCGACCGATCCAAGCACCGAACGTACGGCACCTCCGAGTTCAGCACACGTTCAGCTCGATGACGATCCATGGGCTCCGATCCAGCAAAACGTCGGGGATGAGTTCCGTCAGCACGACGGCATGGTGACGATGATGATCTTCTACCGGCGCAAGGCTTCGCCTAAACTCCGCGACGATATGACCGAGGTGGAATATGGTGGAGGGGGGCACCGCACACTGCTAAGGAACGATCCGTCGATCAACTTGTGTCTTATGGGGTGCCCCCCTACCCCCGTATATAAAGGAGCAAGGGGAGGAGGGCCGACCAAGGAGGAGGAGGCGCGCCCAAGGGGGGGGGGGTCCTACTCCCACCGGGAGTAGGACTCCACCTTTCCTAGTAGGAGTAGGAGAGAAGGAAGGGGCAGAGAAAAGGGAAGGAAGGAGGGGGTGCGGCCCCTCCCCCTAGTCCAATTCGGACTAGGCCTTGGAGGGGCGCGCGTCCTGCCCTAGGCAGCCCCTCTCTCTTTCCCGTATGGCCCAATAAGGCCCAATACTTCTCCGGCGAATTCACGTAACTCTCCGGTACTCCGAAAAATACCCGAATCACTTGGAACCTTTACGAACTCCAAATATAGTCGTCCAATATATTGATCTTTACGTCTCGACCATTTCGAGACTCCTCATCATGTCCCCGATCTCATCTGGGACTCCGAAATCCTTCGGTACATCAAAACTCATAAACTCATAATATAACTGTTATCGAAACCTTAAGCATGCGGACCCTACGGGTTCGAGAACTATGTAGAGATGACCTAGAACTATTCTTGGTCAATAACCAATAGCGGAACCTGGATGCCCATATTGGCTCCTACATATTCTACGAAGATCTTTATCGGTCAAACCGCATAACAACATACTTTGTTCCCTTTGTCATAGGTATGTTACTTGCCCGAGATTCGATCGTCGGTATCCAATACCTAGTTCAATCTCATTACTGGCAAGTCTCTTTACTCGTTACGTAATGCATCATTCCGTAACTAACTCATTAGCTACATTCCTTGCAAGGCTTATAGTGATGTGCATTACCGAGAGGGCCCAGAGATACCTCTCCGACAATCGGAGTGACAAAACCTAATCTCGAAATACGCCAACCCAACATGTACCTTTGGAGACACCTGTAGTACTCCTTTATAATCACCCAGTTACGTTGTGACATTTGGTAGCACCCAAAGTGTTCCTCCGGTAAACGGGAGTTGCATAATCTCATAGTTACAGGAACATGTATAAGTCATGAAGAAAGCAATAGCAACATACTAAACGATCAAGTGCTAAGCTAACGGAATGGGTCAAGTCAATCTCATCATTCTCCTAATGATGTGATCCTGTTAATCAAATGACAACTCATGTCTATGGCTAGGAAACTTAACCATCTTTGATTCAACGAGCTAGTCAAGTAGAGGCATACTAGTGACACTATGTTTGTCTATGTATTCACACATGTATTATGTTTCCGGTTAATACAATTCTAGCATGAATAATAAACATTTATCATGATATAAGGAAATAAATAATAACTTTATTATTGCCTCTAGGGCATATTTCCTTCAGTCTCCCACTTGCACTAGAGTCAATAATCTAGTTCACATCGCCATGTGATACAACACTAATAGTTCACATCACCATGTGATTAACACCCATAGTTCACATCGTCATGTGACCTACACCCAAAGGGTTTACTAGAGTCAGTAATCTAGTTCGCATCGCTTATGTGATTAACACCCAAAGAGTACTAAGGTGTGATCATGTTTTGCTTGTGAGATAATTTTAGTCAACGGGTCTGTCACATATAGATCCGTAAGTATTTTGCGAATTCTATGTCTACAATGATCTGCACAAAGCTACTCTAGCTAATTGTTCCTACTTTCAATATGTATCCAGATCGAGACTTAGAGTCATCCAGATCTGTGTCAAAACTTGCATTGACGTAACTTTTTATGACGAACCTTTTGTCACCTCCATAATCGAGAAATGTTTCCTTATTCCACTAAGGATAATTTTGACCGTTGTCCAGTGATCTACTCTTAGATCACTATTGTACTCCCTTGCTTAATACAGTGTAGGGTATACAATAGATCTGGTCCATAGCATGGCATACTTTTATAGAACCTATGACTGATGCATAGGGAATGACTTTCATTCTCTTTCTATTTTCTGCCGTGGTCGGGTCTTGAGTCTTACTCAATTTCACACCTTTGCAACACAGGCAAGAACTCTTTCTTTGACTGTTCTATTTTGAACTATTTCAAAATCTTGACAAGGTATGTACTTATTGAAAAACTTATCAAGCGTCTTGATCTATCTCAATAGATCTTGATGCTCAATATGTAAGTAGCTTTATTGAGGTTTTTCTTTTAAAGTACTCCTTTCAAATACTCCTTTAATGCTTTCCAGAAAAATTCTACATCATTTCTGATCAACAATATGTTACTCACATATATTTATCAGAAAGGCGGTAGTGCTCCCACTCACTTTATTGTAAATACAGGCTTCACTGTAAGTCTGTATAAAACTATATGCTTTGATCAACTTATCAAAGCGTATATTCCAACTCTGAGATGCTTGCACCAGTCCATAGATGGATCGCTGGAGCTTGCACATTTTGTTAGCACCGTTAGGATTGACAAAACCTTCTAGTTGCATCATATACAACTCTTCTTTAAGAAAACCATTAAGTAATGCAATTTTGACATCCATTTGCCAGATTTCATAAAATGCAGCAATTGCTAACATGATTCGGACAGACTTAAGCATCGCTATGGGTGAGAAAGTCTCATCGTAGTCAACCAATTGAACTTGTCGAAAACCTTTTGCAACAAGTCGAGCTTAGTAGATAGTAACACTACTATCAGTGTCCGTCTTCCTCTTGAAGATCCATTTATTTAACATGGCTTGCTGATCAGAGCAAGTCAATCAAAGTCCATACTTTGTTCTCATACATGAATCATATCTCAGATTTTATGGCCTCAAGCCATTTCGTGGAATCTGAGCTCATCATCGCTTCCTCATAGTTCGTAGGTTCATCATGGTCTACTAACATGACTTCTAGAACATGATTACCGCACCACTCTGGTGCGGATCTTACTCTGGAAGACCTACGAGGTTTGGCAGCAACTTGATCTGAAGTTTCATGATCATCATTATTAACTTCCTCACTAATTGGTGTAGTAATCACTGGAACTGATTTCTGTGATGAACTACTTTCCAATAAGGGAGAAGGTACAGTTACCTCATCAAGTTCTACTTTCCTCCCACTCACTTCTTTCGAGAGAAACTCCTTCTCTAGAAAGGATCCATCTTAGCAACGAATCTTACTTTCGGATCTGTGATAGAAGGTGTACCTAATAGTTACCTTTGGGTATTCTATGAAGACGCACTTCTCCGATTTGGGTTCGAGCTTATCAGGTGAAAACTTTTTCACATAAGCATCGCAGCCCCAAACTTTAAGAAACGACAACTTTGGTTTCTCGCCAAACCACAGTTCATAAGGCATCGTCTCAACGGATTTTGATGGTGCCCTATTTAAAATGAATGCAACTGTCTCTAATGCATAACCCCAAAACGATAGTGGTAAATTGGTAAGATACATCATAGATCGCACTATATCCAATAAAGTACTGTTATTATGTTCGGACACACCATTAAGCTGTGGTGTTCCAGGTGGCATGAGTTTGTGAAACTATTCCACATTGTTTTAATTGAAGATCAAACTCGTAACTCAAATATTCTCCTCCACGATCAGATCGTAGAAACTTTATTTTCTTGTTACGATGATTCTCCACTTCACTCTGAAATTCTTTGAACTTTTCAAATGTTTCAGAGTTGTGTTTCATTAAGAAGATATACTCATATCTTCTCAAATCATCTCGTGAAGGTCAGAAAATAATGATACCCGCCACGAGCATCAATACTCATTGGACCGCATACATCAGTATGTATTATTTCCAATAAGTCTCTAGCTCGTTCCATTGTTCCGGAGAACGGAGTTTTAGTCATCTTGCCCATAAGGCACGGTTCGCAAGCATCAAATGATTCATAACCAAGTGATTCCAAAATCCATCTTTATGGAGTTTCTTCATGCGCTTTACACCGATATGACCCAAACGGCAGTGCCACAAATAAGTTGCACTATCATTATCAACTTTGCATCTTTTGGCATCAATATTATGAATATGCGTATTACTACGATCGAGATCCAACAAACTATTTTCATTGGGTGTATGACCATCGAAGGTTTTATTCATGTAAATAGAACAACAATTATTCTTTGACTTTAAATGAATAACCGTATCGCAATAAACATGATCAAATCATATCCATGCTCAACGCAAAACACCAAATAACACTTATTTAGTTTCAACACTAATCCCGAAAGTATAGGGAGTGTGCGATGATGATCATATCAATCTTCGAACTACTTCCAACACACATCGTCACCTCGCCTTTTTACTATTTTCTGTTTATTCTGCAACTCCCGTTTCGAGTTACTACTCTTAGCAACTGAACCAGTATCAAAATGCCAAGGGGTTGCTATAAACACTAGTAAAGTACACATCAATAACATGTATATCCAATATACCATTGTTCACTTTTGCCATCCTTTTTATCCGCCAAATACTTGGGGTAGTTCCACTACCAGTGACCAGTCCCTTTGCAGTAGAATCACTTAGTCTTAGGCTTAGGTCCAGACTTGGGCTTCTTCACTTGAGCAGCAACTTGCTTGTTGTTCTTCTTGAAGTTCCCCTTCTTCCCTTTGCCCTTTTTCTTGAAACTAGTGATCTTGTCCACCATCAACACTTTGATGTTTTTCTTTGATTTCTACCTTCACCGATTTTTACATCGCGAAGAGCTTGGGAATTGTTTTCATCATCCCTTGCATATTATAGTTCATCACGAAGTTCTACTAACTTGGTGGTGGTGACTAGAGAATTCTGTCAATCACTATCTTATCTGGAAGATTAACTCCCACTTGATTCAAGCGATTGTAGTACCCAGACAATCTGAGCACATGCTCACTAGTTGAGCGATTCTCCTCCATCTTTTAGCTATAGAACTTGTTGGAGACTTCATATCTCTCAACTCGGGTATTTGCTTGAAATATTAACTTCAACTCCTGAAACATCTCATATGGTCCATGACGTTCAAAACGTCTTTGAAGTCCCGATTCTAAGCTGTTAAGTATGGTGCACTAAACTATCAAGTAGTCATCATATTGAGCTAGCCAAACATTCATAACGTCTGCATTTGCTCCTGCAATAGGTCTGTCACCTAACGGTGCATTAAGGACATAATTCTTCTGTGCAGTAATGAGGATAAACCTCAGATCACAGATCCAATCCGCATCATTGCTACTAACATTTTTCAACACAATTTTCTCTAGGAACATATCAAAATAAACATATGAAAGCAACAACGCAAGCTATTGATCTACAACACAATATGCAAAATACTACCAGGACTAAGTTCATGATAAATTAAAGTTCAATTAATCATATTACTTAAGAACTCCCACTTAGATAGACATCCCTCTAATCCTCTAAGTGATCACGTGATCCAAATCAACTAAACCATGTCCGATCATCACGTGAGATGGAGTAGTTTCAATGGTGAACATCATTATGTTGATCATATCTACTATATGATTCACGCTCGACCTTTCGGTCTCCGTGTTCCGAGGCCATATCTGTATATGCTAGGCTCGTCAAGTTTAACCCGAGTATTCCGCGTGTGCAACTGTTTTGCACCCGTTGTATTTGAACGTAGAGCCTATCACACCCTATCATCACGTGGTGTCTCAGCACGAAGAACTTTCGCAGCGGTGCATACTCAGGGAGAACACTTCTTGATAATTAGTGAGAGATCATCTTAAAATGCTACCGTCAATCAAAGCAAGATAACATGCATAAAGGATAAACATCACATGCAATCAATATAAGTGATATGATATGGCCATCATCATCTTGTGCTTGTGATCTCCATCTTCGAAGCACCGTCGTGATCACCATCGTCACCGGCGCGACACCTTGATCTCCATCGTAGCATCGTTGTCGTTACGCCATCTATTGCTTCTACGACTATCGCTACCGCTTAGTGATAAAGTAAAGCAATTACAGGGCGTTTGCATTTCATACAATAAAGCGACAACCATATGGCTCCTGTCAGTTGCCGATAACTTCGGTTACAAAACATAATCATCTCATACAAAAATATAGCATCACATCTTGACCATATCACATCACAACATGCCCTGCAAAAACAAGTTAGACGTCCTCTACTTTGTTGTTGCAAATTTTACGTGGCTGCTACGGGCTTAGCAAGAACCGTTCTTACCTCCGCATCAAAACCACAATGATAGTTCGTCAAGTTAGTGATGTTTTAACCTTCGCAAGGACCGGGCGTAGCCACACTCGATTCAGCTAAAGTGAGAGAGACAGACACCCGCCAGCCACCTTTAAGCACAAGTGCTCGTAACGGTGAAACCAGTCTCGCGTAAGCGTACGCGTAATGTCGGTTCGGGCCGCTTCATCTCACAATACCGCCGAACCAAAGTATGACATGCTGGTAAGCAGTATGACTTGTATCGCCCACAACTCACCTGTGTTCTACTCGTGCATATAACATCAACGCATAAAACCTAGGCTCTGATACCACTGTTGGGGAACGTAGTAATTTCAAAAAAAATCCTACGCACACGCAAGATCATGGTGATGGCATAGCAACAAGAGGGGAGAGTGTTGTCCACGTACCCTCGTAGACCGTAAGTGGAAGCGTTAGCACAACGCGGTTGATGTAGTCGTACGTCTTCACGATCCGACCGATCCAAGCACCGAACGTACGTCACCTCCGAGTTCAGCACACGTTCAGCTCGATGACGATCCCCGGGCTTCGATCCAGCAAAATTTTGGGGATGAGTCCCGTCAGCACGACGGCGTGGTGACGATGATGATGTTCTACCGACGCAGGGCTTCGCCTAAACTCCGCGACGATATGACTGAGGTGGAATATGGTGGAGGGGGGCACCGCACACGGCTAAGAAATGATCCGTAGATCAACTTGTGTCTTATGGGGTGCCCCCCTGCCCCCGTATATAAAGGAGCAAGGAGAGGAGGGCCGGCCAAGGAGGAGGAGGTGCGCCCAAGGGGGGAGTCCTACTCCCACCGGGAGTAGGACTCCACCTTTCCTAGTAGGAGTAGGAGAGAAGGAAGGGGAAGAGAGAAGGGAAGGAAGGAGGGGGTGCGGCCCCTCCCCCTAGTCCAATTCGGACTAGGCCTTGGGGGGCGCGCAGCCTGCCCTAGGCAGCCCCTTCCTCTTTCCCGTATGGCCCAATAAGGCCCAATACTTCTCCGGCGAATTCCCGTAACTCTCCGGTACTCCGAAAAATACCCGAATCACTCGGAACCTTTCCGAACTCCGAATATAGTCGTCCAATATATCAATCTTTATGTCTTGACCATTTCGAGACTCCTCGTCATGTCCCCGATCTCATCCGGGACTCCGAACTCCTTCGGTACATCAAAACTCATAAACTCATAATATAACTGTCATCGAAACCTTAAGCGTGCGGACCCTACGGGTTCGAGAACTATGTAGACATGACCTAGAACTATTCTTGGTCGATAACCAATAGCAAAACCTGGATGCCCATATTGGCTCCTACATATTCTACGAAGATCTTTATCGGTCAAACCGCATAACAACATACTTTGTTCCCTTTGTCATCGGTATGTTACTTGCCCGAGATTCGATCGTCGGTATCCAATACCTAGTTCAATCTCGTTACCGGCAAGTCTCCTTACTCGTTATGTAATGCATCATTCCGTAACTAACTCATTAGCTACATTGCTTGCAAGGCTTATAGTGATGTGCATTACCGAGAGGGCCCAGAGATACCTCTCCGACAATCGGAGTGACAAAACATAATCCCGAAATACGCCAACCCAACATGTACCTTTGGAGACACCAGTAGTACTCCTTTATAATCACCCAGTTACGTTGTGACGTTTGGTAGCACCCAAAGTGTTCCTCCGGTAAACGGGAGTTGCATAATCTCATAGTTACAGGAACATGTATAAGTCATGAAGAAAGCAATAGCAACATACTAAACGATCAAGTGCTAAGCTAACGGAATGGGTCAAGTAAATCTCATCATTCTCCTAATGATGTGATCCCGTTAATCAAATGACAACTCATGTCTATGGCGAGGAAACTTAACCATCTTTGATTCAACGAGCTAGTCAAGTAGAGGCATACTAGTGACACTATGTTTGTCTATGTATTCACACATGTATTATGTTTCCGGTTAATACAATTCTAGCATGAATAATAAACATTTATCATGATATAAGGAAATAAATAATAACTTTATTATTGCCTCTAGGGCATATTTCCTTCAGGCACCTCTAGGAGAACAACAATTGATCATTGATCTCTTAGCCGTGTGCGGTGCCCCCCTCCACCATAGTCCTCCTCGATAATATTGTAGCGGTGCTTAGGCGAAGCCCTGCGACAGTAGAACATCAAGATTGTCACCACACCGTCGTGCTGACGGAACTCTCGCTCGACACTCGGCTAGATCGGAGTTCGAGGGACGTCATCGAGCTGAACGTGTGCTAGAACTCGGCAGTGTCGTAGTTTCGGTGCTTGATCGATCGGGCCGAGAAGACGTACGACTACATCAACCGCGTTGTCATAACGCTTCCGCTCTCGGTCTACGAGGGTACGTGGACAATACTCTCCCTCTCGTTGCTATGCATCACCATGATCTTGCGTGTGCGTAGGAAATTTTTGAAATTACTACGTTCCCCAACACCTCCACGTGGCCCTGTGCGCCGAGCCCAGTCAGGGGCCTTTGGTCCCGGTTGGTGGCACCAACCGGGACCAAAAGTCCATGTTTTTTTAGAAAAGTGGCTGCTTTAGGAGTTTTGGAGGTAATTTTTAGGTTGTTATTAGCTAGCTAATAGAGAGAAGTGTCCTCTCTTATATCTTCATCCTTGGTTTACCAACGCTGCTGCTATATATGTTCATTTCACCTACTGATATAATAACTCATGCATGCTCGCACCATACATCATCATATATAATAACAAGTCCTACTAATCATGCATCATCATACAACTTCTACTCGTTATTAATAATAAGTCATACGATCATCATCCTCATAGTCATCGAACCCAACCCTACATAATTGTTCTTAGCACATGATCATCAGTATCAAATAGGACAAGACCTAAACACCCTTAAGGTGAAATAGCATAAAACAATATAGACCCTGACTCTCCATTATGAAGAATGGCGATCATCATGTCTCCAATTCTTGCCCTTCGCTGCTTTTTGCTTCTAAGAAGCTCCTTACAATTGTCCATACATTTTTTCCATTCTTTGATTATTATGTCTCCACTTCTTTTAGAAACCCGGTATGGACAGTTCAGATTCGTAGGAAGACCTGGTTGTATGTTCAAAACATGAAGGCTACCATGCGTATACATCAGATGAGGCACACAATCATTCGGGATTATCTGTTGAAAAACATAGTAATAACTTCGTAGTTAGCAATGATGTACTAGTTTTAGAAGTGTGCAAAAAGATGCACGGATGTCGTAATAGTAAAAAATCTTACCAGGGTATCTCCATGGTAGTTACCGTAGTTCAACACGTGCACTAGTGGCACATATTGACCATAATGTTGAGGAGTTTGATTGTAGATATTGTAATTCTTAAGATCAGTACAAAATGCGACCAGATGATTTTTCTCCTGATAAGTTTTCGGAGCCTTCGGTGTAGTAGGTTCTGTCTACCATCTTCCGCACATTCTTTGAAGAATGAAAATAAGCTGTCAATGGAAATAAGTTGTCAACTATTTTGAAATAAACAATATAAATTACTTAATAACTATGTTAACCTCACATGGGGGAAGAATTGGAGGTGTATCCACAAGGACGAAAATCGAAGGTCTCTCTTGCGCGATTGTAGGATCACCAAGATCCATGGTGACAAGCATACCCTCATCAAAACCATACATCTTGCAAAGTGCTTCCTAGTTTTTGCAACCAAAATGGGTTACACTCTGAGCATTGTACAACTTTACTTGAAAATCCACACCATGATGGGTACTTAGGATAATTTTTTTGGTTTCCATACTTTCATGGTCTTCAAAACCCATCCTCTCCAAGACATAGCGTCTTGCAAAGCATGGGATAAGCTAGTCGAATTGAAAAAGATAAAAAATACACGTTAAAATAGTTGAAGTCATGCTTAATTACGAAAAAAACTATTATCGTCATTGCGTACCGTATGAACATCGAAGGTCTCCTCGAGCTTAATGCTGAAGCGCCGATCTTCGTCCAGCTCAATGAACCTGTCGCACATACCTCGGTCGTCGTGGCACCAGTCGCACTCCCCCGGGTGGTTTTGATCGTCCGAGTACGACATTTCCGGCCTAAGTTCATAATTCAAATATTAAATATATGTATTAAAAAACCTAAATTAGATCATTATTATTAATCACGGGTTGACTATCGGTGATGGTACGTAACTCCTCCTTTCATTCCCGAGTGCATTATTACAACAAATTGTCTAGCACACGCGAATGAAGGAGAAGCTACCCCCACGACGGCGTGGATGATGGAGGGGGCTCCTAGATTTCTGCATAGAGTGATCTTCAATTTTAGTATTCAAAGTAGGAGTACTTTTCCAATATTTGCATTCAATAAGCAAAACCAAATCGTAAAATAAAGTAGTATTCAAATTACCATCCATTCAATTATAACCAAAAGTACATCATCTCTTGTGTCCGTACATCGTCGAATACTCCTTGAATACTATATACAGATAGCATCGCTAATTAATACAGCTAGAACCGTAGCGCCCGACGGGTATCGTCGCGGGCGGTGGACACCCAAAGGTAAGGAACGATCACAGGATCATAGCTCCAGTGAGATCCCTGAAGAACCTGCCAGGTATTGTCGAACCTACCCTCCAACGCAACCATGTAGCGACGGGCGTGCTCGTCCTCCTCGCTGACACGGTGACGTACCACCTCTGCGGTGTCCAGAAGCCTCGGCACCATCACTGGCCCATGCGACCGCCACCAAACAAGGATCGGGTCAACAACGGGCTGCCTCCTCACCAACCTACGTCCCCCAGAAGGTAGCACCTCCCAATACCAGCCCGGCGGAGCCCAGTCCCGAACATGGCCCTGATCAAGCAGGCCTCCACCGCCGAGTCGACGACAACGAGGATGCGGGATAGGCATCGCCGACGTCGATGCGGGAACTACGTACTTCTATATATAGTTAAATAAAGTAGTTTTATTAATTAAATCAACTATCTAGTTCAACTACTAAGCACTTACTATAAATAAATAAAGTAATACTTACTAAAAACAAAGTAGCACTTACTATAAATAAATAAAGTAGCACTTACTATAAATAAATAAATTAGCACTTACTATAAATAAATAAAGTAGCACTTACTACAAACTACTTCCATATATAGTTAAATAAAGTAGTTTTATTAATTAAATCAACTATATCTAGTTCAACTACTAAGCACTTACTATAAATAAATAAAGTAGTACTTACTAAAAACAAAGTAGCACTTCCTATAAATAAATAAAGTAGCACTTACTATAAATAAATAAAGTAGCACTTATTACAAACTACTTCTATATATAGTAAAATAAATTAGTTTATTAAATCAACTAGCTAGTTCAACTATATATGAAGCACTTACTATAAATAAAATAAAATAGTACTTACTAAAAATAAACTAGTATTTTTTCAACTAACTAGTATTTTTCTAACTAATTATATTACCAAAAAAATAAACTAGTACTTAATAACACAATATAAATATCACCAAAAAAATCTATTAACAATAATATCACCAAACATGCATATTCAACAATAATATCACCAAAAAAATCTATTAACAGAAAAAAATCTAACACAATATGAACAAATTAGTTACACAATCTAAATTAACATACTATGAACTACATATCTAAATTACTACACATCTAATCCAACAAAAAAATCTATAAACTACAAAAAAATCTAACAAAAATCATAAAAAGTTGCTCACGGCGAGGTCGACGGCGACGGCGACGGCGACGACGAGGTGCGGCGCGGGGCGGTGACGGCGTCGGGGCGGCGCTGGCCGGGGCCGCGACGTCAGGGCGGCAGGGCAGGGCGGGGCGGCGACGGCCTCGGGGCGGGGCGGCGACGGCGTCGGGGCGGGGCGGTGACGGCGAGGTGGCGGCAGGCGACGGCGCGCGGCGTCGGGAGGTCGAGGAGGAGGAGAGATCGAAGTGGGGATGCGGTTCTGAAATTTTCCTTATTTAGCAAAGGCTTTGGTCCCGGTTCGTGGCACAAACTGGGACCAATGCCCCCTTTAGTCCCGGTTGGTGCCACCAACCGGGACCAAAGGCCTCTTTTCAGCAGCCTAAAGGGCGGGAAGCAGAGGGCTTTGGTCCCGGTTGGTGCCACCAACCGGGACTAAATAGGGGCTTTGGTCCTGGTTGGTGCCACCAACCGGGACTAAAGAGGGGCATTGGTCCCGGTTGGAGCCACCAACCGGTACCAATGGACCCGTCTAATTACTTATTTATTTTCTGCAGCTGTTTTTTAGTTGATTCTTTCTGCAACTGTTTTTTTCGTCCCACCTCGCCAAGCGAGAGGCACTCACAGCTGTTTATAAGCCCTGAGTGCAGAGACGATGAAGAAGAGGCTCAATGCTCACCTGCACGTTGGTTCGCTTCAAGCCTTGAGGAATAGACTAGACTGCACGGAGCTATGTGCAGTGCAGTTTACACTATTCCGAAAGGCTTGAAGCGAATTAACTAGCATTGCTCCTCTTTTTTATTTTTAATGACTTATTACCACACAGAAATAAATAGAAAAAAATAAATATAGTAGAAAAGAAAAAAAACTATATAAAAAACTACTCAGAAATAAATAGAAGAAAAAATAGTTGTGATTAACTTTACTAAAAAATGAGCATAGATGCTTATTTTTAATGACTTATGACCACACAGAAATAAATAGAAAAAATATATATAGCAGAAATGAAAAAACTATATAAAAAACTACTCGGAAATAAATAGAAGAAAAAATAGTTGTGATTAACTTTACTAAAAAAATGAGCATAGACACTTATCTTTAATGACTTATTACCACATAGAGATAAATAGAAAAAAAATATAGCAGAAAAGAAAAAAAACTATAAAAAAACTACTTAGAAATAAATAGAAGAAAAAATAGTTGTGATTAACTTTACTAAAAAAATGAGCATAGATGCTTATTTTTAATGACTTATTACCACACAGAAATAAATAGAAAAAAATAAATATAGCCGAAAAGAAAAAAAACTATATAAAAAAACTATTCAGAAATAAATAGAAGAAAAAATAGTTGTGATTAACTTTACTAAAAAAATGAGCATAGATGCTTATTTTTAATGACTTATTACCACACAGAAAAAAATAGAAAAAAATAAATATAGCAGAAAAGAAAAAAAAACTATATAAAAAACTACTCAGAAATAAATAGAAGAAAAAATAGTTGTGATTAACTTTACTAAAAAAATGAGCATAGATGCTTATTTTTAATGACTTATTACCACACAGAAATAAATAGAAAAAAATAAATATGGCAGAAAAGAAAAAAAACTATATAAAAAACTACTCAGAAATAAATAGAAGAAAAAATAGGTGTGATTAACTTTACTAAAAAATGAGCATAGATGCTTATTTTTAATGACTTATTACCATATAGAAAAAAATAGAAAAAAAATAAATATAGCAGAAAAGAAAAAAACTATATAAAAAACTACTCAGAAATAAATAGAAGAAAAAATAGTTGTGATTAACTTTACTAAAAAATGAGCATAGATGCTTATTTTTAATGACTTATTACCACACAGAAATAAATATAGTAGAAAAGAAAAAAAACTATATAAAAAACTACTCAGAAATAAATAGAAGAAAAAATAGTTGTGATTAACTTTACTAAAAAATGAGCATAGATGCGCTTATAGAGAAAATTCTACCTAAATTCATAATAAATTTCTACTAACTTCAGATAAATTCAGTATGAATTTATGTCAAATTTCCTGTATAAGGGCATCTATTTTCATTTTGAGAGGAGCTCAACATGGCAGAGAGGGAGGGGCTTATAAACCGGTGTGAGCCCCCTTCGGTTGGCGAGGTGGGACTAAACTCTGGCCACAACGAGGACCAACCCTTTAGTCCCGGTTGGTGGTATGAACCGGGACTAATGGGCGGCCTGTGGTCCCGGTTCATGCGTCCAACCGGGACCAATAATGGTGGGCCAGGAGCGAGGACCATTGGTCCCGGTTCGTCCCACCAACCGGGACCAAAAGGTCCAGATGAACTGGGACCAATGGCCCACGTGGCCCGGCCGGCCCCCGGGGCTCACGAACCGAGTCCAATGCCCCCATTGGTCCCGGTTCTGGATTGAACCGGGACTAATGGGCTGACACGGCCTGGACCAATGCCCCCTTTTCTACTAGTGCACTAACCTGATAACCTAGTTACAAATACCGTGGTAACTTGACCCGAGGAAAAAATATTAAAACATACCCCTCTAACTTTTGTATAAAGAGCATGATAATGTACGCATCATAAATCTGATAACTTACGTACAAATACCGCTATTTTTGATCCAAATAAACAAATGAATGAAAACATACCATATAAATAGCACAGTAACATACACACTATAGACCTGATAACTTAGGTACAAACACGACGGTAACTTTCACCCCGAGATTTTCTTTTCTTGAAAAGATTCCCCGGTAACTTTTGTGTAAATAGCATGGTGATATACATGCCGCAGACCTGATAACTTAGTACAAACACCATGGTAACTTTTGATCCTGTGAAAAAGTTACTGAAAAATGTATCGTGATTACTTCTATGTAAACAATATGGCAGCTGATAACATACTTAACTTGGTAACTTTTGGCTGATATAACTTATGTTGGAAATAACTTATGCACCCCAGTCCTGGTACTTTTCGCGAGGGAGGGGTGATTAAATATACCCCCGGTAACTTTTATGTGAATAGCAAGGTAACTCAAACATTGTAGACCTGATAACTAGTGTACCCCATGTTGGGGAACGTAGTAATTTCAAAAAAAAATCCTACGCACACGCAAGATCATGGTGATGCATAGCAATGAGAGGGGAGAGTGTAATCTACATACCCTTGTAGACCGAAAGCGGAAGCGTTAGAACAACGCGGTTGATGTAGTCGTACGTCTTCACGGCCCGACCAATCAAGCACCGAAACTACGGCACCTCCGAGTTCTAGCACACGTCCAGCCGAGTGTCGAGGGAGAGTTCCGTCAGCACGACGGCGTGGTGACGATCTTGATGTTCTACTATCGCAGAGCTTCGCCTAAGCACCGCTACAATATTATCGAGGAGGACTATGGTGGAGGGGGGCACCGCACACGGCTAATAGATCTCAAGGATCAATTGTTGTTGTGTCTTTGGGGTGTCCCCCTGCCCCCATATATATAGGAGCAAGGGGGGAGGCGGCCGGCCTATGGAGGAGGTGCGCCAAGGGGGGAGTCCTACTCCCACCGGGAGTAGGACTCCTCCTTTCCTTGTTGGAGAAGAAAAGAGGAGGAGATTGAGAAGGAAAAGGGGGCTGCCCCCCTTGTCCAATTCGGACCAGAGGGGGGCGCAAGCCTCCTTCCTTTTGGCCTCTCTCCTCTATTCCCGTATCGCCCATTAAGGCCCATATACTCCCCGGCAAATTCCTGTAACTCTTCGGTACTCCGAAAAATACCCGAATCACTCGGAACCTTTCCGAACTCCGAATATAGTAGTCCAATATATCGATCTTTACGTCTCGACCATTTCGAGACTCCTTGTCATGTCCCCGATCTCATCCGAGACTCCGAACTCCTTCAGTACATCAAAACTCATAAACTCATAATATAACTGTCATCGAAACCTTAAGCATGCGGACCCTACGGGTTCGAGAACAATGTAGACATGACCTAGAACTATTCTTGGTCAATAACCAATAGCGGAACCTGGATGCTCATATTGGCTCCCACATATTCTACGAAGATCTTTATCGGTCAAACCGCATAACAACATACGTTGTTCCCTTTGTCATCGGTATGTTACTTGCCCGAGATTCGATCGTCGGTATCCAATACCTAGTTCAATCTCGTTACTGGCAAGTCTCTTTACTCGTTACGTAATACATCATCCCGCAACTAACTCATTAGTTGCAATGCTTGCAAGGGTTAAGTGATGTGCATTACCGAGAGGGCCCAGAGATACCTCTTCGATAATCGGAGTGACAAAACCTAATCTCGAAATACGCCAACCCAACATGTACCTTTGGAGACACCTATAGTACTCCTTTATAATCACCCAGTTACGTTGTGACGTTTGGTAGCACCCAAAGTGTTCCTCCGATAAACGGGAGTTGCATAATCTCATAGTTACAGGAACATGTATAAGTCATGAAGAAAGCACTAGCAACATACTAAACGATCAAGTGCTAAGCTAACAGAATGGGTCAAGTCAATCACATCATTCTCCTAATGATGTGATCCCGTTAATCAAATGACAACTCTTTTGTCCATGGCTAGGAAACATAACCATCTTTGATAAACGAGCTAGTCAAGTAGAGGCATACTAGTGACACTATGTTTGTCTATGTATTCACACATGTATTATGTTTCCGGTTAATACAATTCTAGCATGAATAATAAACATTTATCATGATATAAGGAAATAAATAATAACTTTATTATTGCCTCTAGGGCATATTTCCTTCAGTCTCCCACTTGCACTAGAGTCAATAATCTAGTTCACATCAGCATGTGATTCAACACGAATATTCACATCTGTATGTGATTAATACCCATAGTTCACATCATCATGTGATCAACACCCAAAGGGTTTACTAGAGTCAATAATCTAGTTCACATCGCTATGTGATTAACACCCAAAGAGTACTAAGGTATGATCATGTTTTGCTCGTGAGAGAAGTTTAGTCAACGGGTCTGTCATATTACAGAGTCATATGTATTTTGCAAATATTATATGTCTACAATGCTTTGCACGGAGCTACTCTAGCTAATTGCTCCCATTTTCAATATGTATCCAGATTGAGACTTAGAGTCATCTGGATCGGTGTAAAAGCTTGCATCGATGTAACTCTTTATGACGAACTCTTTTATCACCTCCATAATCGAGAAACATATCCTTATTCTATTAAGGATAATTTTGACCAATGTCCAGTGATCTACTCCTAGATCACTATTGTACTCCCTTGCCAAACCAGGGCAGAGTATACAATAGGTCTGGTCCATAGCATGGCATACTTTTATAGAACCTATGACTGATGCATAGGGAATGACTTTCATTCTCTTTCTATTTTCTGCCGTGGTCGGGTCTTGAGTCTTACTCAATTTCACACCTTTGCAACACAGGCAAGAACTCTTTCTTTGACTGTTCCATTTTGAACTATTTCAAAATCTTGACAAGGTATGTACTTATTGAAAAACTTATCAAGCGTCTTGATCTATCTCAATAGATCTTGATGCTCAATATGTAAGTAGCTTTATTGAGGTTTTTCTTTTAAAGAACTCCTTTCAAATACTCCTTTAATGCTTTCCAGAAAAATTCTACATCATTTCTGATCAACAATATGTTACTCACATATATTTATCAGAAAGGCGGTAGTGCTCCCACTCACTTTATTGTAAATACAGGCTTCACTGTAAGTCTGTATAAAACTATATGCTTTGATCAACTTATCAAAGCGTATATTCCAACTCTGAGATGCTTGCACCAGTCCATAGATGGATCGCTGGAGCTTGCACATTTTGTTAGCACCGTTAGGATTGACAAAACCTTCTAGTTGCATCATATACAACTCTTCTTTAAGAAAACCATTAAGTAATGCAATTTTGACATCCATTTGCCAGATTTCATAAAATGTGGCAATTGCTAACATGATTCGGACAGACTTAAGTACCGCTACAGTTGAGAAAATCTCATTGTAGTCAACACCTTGAACTTGTCGAAAACCTTTCGCAACAAGTCAAGCTTAGTAGATAGTGACACTACTATCAGTGTCCGTCTTCCTCTTGAAGACCCATTTATTTAACATGGCTTGCTGATCATCGAGCAAGTCAATCAAAGTCCATACTTTGTTCTCATACATGGATCCCATCTCAGATTTCATGGCCTCAAACCATTTCGCGGAATCTGGGCTCATCATCGCTTCCTCATAGTTCGTAGGTTCATAATGGTCTAGCAACATGACTTCCAGAACAGGATTACCGTACCACTCTGGTGCGGATCTTACTCTGCTAGACCTACGAGGTTCAGTAGAAATTTGATCTGAAGTTTCATGATCAATATCATTAGCTTCCACACTGATTGGTGTAGTTGTCACAGGAAACGGTTCTTGTGATGAACTACTTTCCAATAAGGGAGCAGGTACAGTTACCTCATCAAGTTCTACTTTCCTCCCACTCACTTCTTTCGAGAGAAACTCCTTCTCTAGAAAGGATCCATCTTAGCAACGAAACTTGCTTTCAGATCTGTGATAGAAGGTGTACCCAATAGTTACCTTTGGGTATTCTATGAAGACGCACTTCTCCGATTTGGGTTCGAGCTTATCAGGTTGAAACTTTTTCACATAAGCATCGCAGCCCCAAACTTTAAGAAACGACAACTTTGGTTTCTTGCCAAAACACAGTTCATAAGGCGTCGTCTCAACGGATTTTGATGGTGCCCTATTTAAAGTGAATGCAACTATCTCTAATGCATAATCCCAAAATGATAGTGGTAAACTGATAAGAGATATCATAGATTGCACTATATCCAATAAAGTACGGTTATGACGTTCGGACACACCATTAAGTTGTGGTGTTCCAGGTGGCATGAGTTTGTGAAACTATTTCACATTGTTTTAATTGAAGACCAAACTTGTAACTCAAATATTCTCCTCTACGATCAGATCGTAGAAACTTTATTTTCTTGTTACGATGATTCTCCACTTCACTCTGAAATTCTTTGAACTTTTCAAATGTTTCAGACTTGTGTTTCATTAAGAAGATATACTCATATCCGCTCAAATCATCTTGTGAAGGTCAGAAAATAACGATACCCGCCACGAGCATCAACATTCATTGGACCGCATACATCGGTATGTATTATTTCCAATAAGTCACTAGCTCGTTCCATTGTTCCGGAGAATGGAGTTTTAGTCATCTTGCCCAAAAGGCACGGTTCGCAAGCATCAAATGATTCATAACCAAGTGATTCTGAAAATCTATCTTTATGGAGTTTCTTCATGCGCTTTACACCGATATGACCCAAACAGCAGTGCCACAAATAAATTGCACTATCATTATCAACTTTGCATCTTTTGGCATCAATATTACGAATATGTGTATTACTACGATCGAGATCCAACAAACTATTTTCATTGGGTGTATGACCATCGAAGGTTTTATTCATGTAAATAGAACAACAATTATTCTTTGACTTTAAATGAATAACCGTATCGCAATAAAGATGATCAAATCATATTCATGCTCAACGCAAATGCCAAATAACATTTATTTAGGTTTAACACTAATCCCGAAAGTATAGGGAGTGTGCGATGATTATCATATCAATCTTGGAACCACTTCCAACACACATAGTCACCTCACCCTCAACTAGTCTCTGTTTATTCTATAACTCATGTTTCGAGTTACTAATATTTAGCAACCGAACAAGTATCAAATACTCAGGGGCTACTATAAACACTAGTAAGGTACACATCAATAACCGGTATATCAAATATACCCTTGTTCACTTTGCCATCCTTCTTATCCACCAAATATTCAGGGCATTTCCGCTTCCAGTGACCATTTCCTTTGCAGTGTAAGCACTCAGTTTCAGGCTTTGGTTCAGCTTTGGGCTTCTTCGTGGGAGTGACAACTTGCTTGTCATTCTACTTGAAGTTCCCTTTCTTTCCCTTTGCCCTTTTTCTTGAAACTAGTGATCTTGTCAACCATCAACACTTGATGCTCTTTCTTGATTTCTACCTTCGTCGATTTCAACATCACGAAGAGCTCGGGAATCGTTTTCGTCATCCCTTGCATACTGTAGTTCATCACAAAGTTCTACTAACTTGGTGATGGTGACTAGAGAACTCTGTCAATCACTATCTTATCTGGAAGATTAACTCCCACTTGATTCAAGCGATTGTAGTACCCAGACAATCTGAGCACATGCTCACTAGTTGAGCGATTCTCCTCCATCTTTTAGCCATAGAACTTGTTGGAGACTTCATATCTCTCAACTCGGGTATTTGCTTGAAATATTAACTTCAACTCCTGGAACATCTCATATGGTCCATGACGTTCAAAACATCTTTGAAGTCCCGATTCTAAGCGTTAAGCATGGTGCACTAAACTATCAAGTAGTCATCATATTGAGCTAGCCCAACGTTCATAACATCTGCATCTGCTCCTGCAATAGGTCTGTCACCTAGTGGTGCATTAAGGACATAATTCTTCTGTGCAGCAATGAGGATAAACCTCAGATCACGGATCCAATCCGCATCATTGCTACCAACATCTTTCAACACAATTTTCTCTAGGAACATATCAAAATAAACATATGAAAGCAACAATGCAAGCTATTGATCTACAACATAATTTGCAAAATACTACCAGGACTAAGTTCATGATAAATTTAAGTTCAATTAATCATATTACTTAAGAACTCCCACTTAGATAGACATCCCTCTAATCCTCTAAGTGATTACGTGATCCATATCAACTACACCATGTCCGATCGTCACGTGAGATGGAGTAGTTTCAACAGTGAACATCAATATGTTGATCATATCTACTATATGATTCACGCTCGACCTTTCGGTCTCCGTGTTCCGAGGCCATATCTGTTATATGCTAGGCTCGTCAAGTTTAACCTGAGTATTCCGCGTGTGCAACTGTTTTGCACCCGTTGTATTTGAACGTAGAGCCTATCACACCCGATCATCACGTGGTGTCTCAGCACGAAGAACTTTCGCAACGGTGCATACTCAGGGAGAACACTTCTTGATAATTTAGTGAGAGATCATCTTAAAATGCTACCGTCAAACTAAGCAAAATAAGATGTATAAAAGATAAACATCACATGCAATCAATATAAGTGATATGATATGGCCATCATCATCTTGTGCTTGTGATCTCCATCTCCAAAGTACTGTCATGATCTCTATCGTTACCGGCACGACACCATGATCTTCATCATCTTGATCTATATCAATGTGTCGTCACATGGTCGTCTCGCCAACTATTGCTCTTGCAACTATTGCTATCGTATAGCGATAAAGTAAAGCAATTATTTGGCACTTGCATCTTATGCAACAAAGAGACAACCATAGGGCTTCTGCCAGTTGCCGATAACTTCAACAAAACATGATCATCTCATACAACAACTTATATCTCATCACGTCTTGACCATATCACATCACAACATGCCCTGCAAAAACAAGTTAGACGTCCTCTACTTTGTTGTTGCAAATTTTACGTGGCTGCTACGGGCTGAGCAAGAACCGTTCTTACCTACGCATCAAAACCACAACGATAGTTCGTCAAGTTAGTGTTGTTTTAACCTTCTCAAGGACCGGGCGTAGCCACACTCGGTTCAACTAAGGTTGGAGAAACAGACACCCGCTAGTCACCTGTGTGCGAAGCACGGCGGTAAAACCAGTCTCGCGTAAGTGTATGCGTAATGTCGGTCCGGGCCGCTTCATCCAACAATACCGCTGAACCAAAGTATGACATGCTGGTAAGCAATATGACTTGTATCGCCCACAACTCACTTGTGTTCTACTCGTGCAAATAACATCAACGCATAAAACCTGGCTCAGATGCCACTGTTGGGGAACGTAGTAATTTCAAAAAAAAATTCCTACGCACACGCAAGATCATGGTGATGCATAGCAACGAGAGGGGAGGGTGTAATCTACATACCCTTGTAGACCGAAAGCGGAAGCGTTAGAACAACGCGGTTGATGTAGTCGTACGTCTTCACGGCCCGACCGATCAAGCACCGAAACTACGGCACCTCCGAGTTCTAGCACACGTTCAGCTCGATAACGTCCCTCGAACTCCGATCCAGCCGAGTGTCGAGGGAGAGTTCCGTCAGCACGACGGCGTGGTGACGATCTTGATGTTCTACTGTCGCAGGGCTTCGCCTAAGCACCGCTACAATATTATCGAGGAGGACTATGGTGGAGGGGGGCACCGCACACGGCTAATAGATCTCAAGGATCAATTGTTGTTGTGTCTTTGGGGTGCCCCCCTGCCCCCATATATATAGGAGCAAGGGGGGAGGCGGCCGGCCTATGGAGGAGGCGCGCCAAGGGGGGAGTCCTACTCCCACCGGGAGTAGGACTCCTCCTTTCCTTGTTGGAGAAGAAAAGAGGAGATTGAGAAGGAAAAGGGGGCTGCCCCCTTGTCCAACTCGGACCAGAGGGGGGGCGCAAGCCTCCTTCCTTTTGGCCTCTCTCCTCTATTCCCGTATGAGCCATTAAGGCCCATATACTTCCCGGCGAATTCCCGTAACTCTCCGGTACTCCGAAAAATACCCGAATCACTCGGAACTTTTTAGAACTCCGAATATAGTCGTCCAATATATCGATCTTTATGTCTCGACCATTTCGAGACTCCTCGTCATGTCCCCGATCTCATCCGAGACTCCGAACTCCTTCGGTACATCAAAACTCATAAACTCATAATATAACTGTCATCGAAACCTTAAGCGTGCGGACCCTACGGGTTCGAGAACAATGTAGACATGACCTAGAACTATTCTCGGTCAATAACCAATAGCGGAACCTGGATGCTCATATTGGCTCCCACATATTCTACGAAGATCTTTATCGGTCAAACCGCATAACAACATATGTTGTTCCCTTTGTCATCGGTATGTTACTTGCCCGAGATTTGATCGTCGGTATCCAATACCTAGTTCAATCTCGTTACTGGCAAGTCTCTTTACTCATTATGTAATACATCATCCCGCAACTAACTCATTAGTTGCAATGCTTGCAAGGCTTAAGTGATGTGCATTACCGAGAGGGCCCAGAGATACCTCTCCGATAATCGGAGTGACAAAACCTAATCTCGAAATACGCCAACCCAACATGTACCTTTGGAGACACCTATAGTACTCCTTTATAATCACCCAGTTACGTTGTGACGTTTGGTAGCACCCAAAGTGTTCCTCCGGTAAACGGGAGTTGCATAATCTCATAGTTACAGGAACATGTATAAGTCATGAAGAAAGCACTAGCAACATACTAAACGATCAAGTGCTAAGCTAACGGAATGGGTCAAGTCAATCTCATCATTCTCCTAATGATGTGATCCCGTTAATCAAATGACAACTCTTTTGTCCATGGCTAGGAAACATAACCATCTTTGATAAACGAGCTAGTCAAGTAGAGCCATACTAGTGACACTATGTTTGTCTATGTATTCACACATGTATTATGTTTCCGGTTAATACAATTCTAGCATGAATAATAAATATTTATCATGACATAAAGAAATAAATAATAACTTTATTATTGCCTCTAGGGCATATTTCCTTCACCCCAGTCTTGGTAAATTTGGTAACCGGGTGGGGGAAGGGTGGTTGGTGAAATATACCCTTGGTAAATTTTTGTGTGAATAAAATGAGAAATCACACATCGCAGGCATGATAACTTATGTGCGCCAGTCCGGGTAACTTTTGACGACGGTGGTGAGGGTGGGGGAGGGTTGTTGATGAAATATACCTCCGATAACATTTTTGTCAGTAGCATGATAATTCACACATCATAGACCTAATAACTTAGGTATAAACAACGCGGTAACTATAGACCCGAATAAAAAGTCGAAACGTACCCCGGTTACTTCTGTGCAAATAGCACGGTAATGTATGCATCCAGAGCTGATAACTTGGATATAAATACCACAGTAAATTTGACTCAGGGGAAAGAAGTCGTTGAAAACACATCTCCGGTCACTTGTGCATAAATAACATGTTAATATACATATAACATTAACTGATAACTTTTACGGTAACTTTTGACCAAAAAAGTGATCAAAACATGTCAACATGAGATCTAGTTTCGAAATACTCATCGTAATGGATGTTTTATGTGAGAACGATTTTTCAATCAAAAATGATAGTTTGAGATATAAAATATTTTACATTTTCGAAATAGCGAGAATTTACAATGAGATCAAGTTTCCTGTGCTCTATTGCATTTGCATGTGGAGAGAATGTTGGAGGAGCCATTTTTATGCCCTGGTAATTTCCATGTAAACAAGATGGTAACTCGCGTACCACATAGGTGATAACTTATTTAGTCTAGGTCTGATAACTTTTGACGCGAAATAAATTTCATCGAAGCATACCAACATGGGATCTAGTTTCGGAGGTCTCGTCACGACGAATCTTTTATGTGAAAACGGTTTTTCAATCGGACCAACAGTTTGAGCTACAAAATATTTTGAATTTTCGCATTGGGAAGATTCTTTGATGACATTATCAATTTTGTTTTTTTCATGTATATGATTAGTAGATGCTAATTAACTGCTAATGGACAATGGACACACACGGAAAAAATAAATAAAATAAGATGAAGCTAATGCATGTATGCAAGTTAGAAAAGGGAGGAATCATGCGGATCTGTTGCTTAACTTCAGTATGTGTGAAAGTTAGCACTGTTCTATAGTTAAACGGCTACACCGGGGCTTGATGCAATTGTATAAGCACATGACCCAGTGGTGTTTTCGGTCATCGATCTACGGTGCTACAACTTGAAAAGTAGCAGATCGAGTAGTAGAGGCATGGCATGTTAGCGCTTGGTGAGCTCGACATGGCCTGAGACGGCACACTGCCAGTCCTGGTACCGTTGTAGAAGGGTGAGGTGCGTTGTGTAGCTTCCAACCCTAGATACTCACTCTGAAAAGAACAGAAAGAAGAAAAGAAAGACTTCCAAGGGGGATGGACCTAAATACTTTGTCTGTTGTGTCTCTGACGAGCTGTGTGTATGTGAATCATGTCCATTGGTATAGTGAAGGCACATGTAGAAGGCTACCACAACAAAAGCGTTGTCGGCTCACTCTCTCATAGATGATCATAGGGGTAGAGTGTGCGTGTCTGCGTTCATAGGGTGAGTGTATGTGCAAATGTATGAGCGTTTGCATCTGTACCATGTTAAAAAAACAGAGTGTAAAATGTTTCATCCTTAATTTTATGTCGCATGCCAGCATTTGGTTGAACTTGCAACCTCATACTCCTCAATGCCGCAGCAATTCTTTCACTAAAAGAATAACTCACCGTTCAATAGAGAGAATTAAAGTAGGCGAATTCATGTATTTTGTGTCTCTTTCTAGGTTTTTTTTGTTTCTTTTTCTTTTTTGCACCATTTTTTCACCGCTTTTATTGTTTCCTTTAACTCTTGGGATTTCTTTCCTTTTTATTTTTTTTCTTGTTCTTCCTTTTCTTCTTCAACACGTGTCTACATTTTTGTTACTAATTGTACATTTTTAGTACACGGTAAGAACATTTTGTAAATATTTTTTGTATACATCAGGGATATTTTTTGTATACATAAGGGATATAGACCATTAACATTTTTCAAATACATGATTAGTAACAGTTTTCAAAAATTATATTATTATGTCTACTTTTCCATGCACATCATACATTTTTTGAATATATCAAAACATTTTTATACACATTTAATATTTTTCAAATTCATTAGTAACACAATCCAAATATTTATGCAAAGTAGTTTTGTAATATATATATTTAAAATATTTGGAATTATAAAAAATATTAAAAAATAAACAAGTAAAACAAAAAGGTAAAAAAAGAGTCTGAGGCCCGTGGCCTCACGCGCGCCTAGGCCAGCCATCTCACGGTTGCCTTCAGGCGAGGCTCTCACTACGTCTCGCGTAAAGCGAGAGACAGGCGCCCCCCCCCCCCCCCCCCCCCCCCGTGAGTGAATCGGTAGATGGGAGCTCCCCGGTGATCGATCGCCCAATATCAAGGTCCATAAGAAATGAGGAGAAGTTTTGGTCTGTGTATGTATGTACACCCTATATGAAAAAAAAACTTTAGTAACTAAATAAAAAGTCAAAAAAATCTAAAAATAAACTTGACCTTTTATTGTACTTGTAGAAAAATCACAAAAGTAAAAGTTCCCTTTGACTTCTTTGAAAAAGTCGGATAAAATAGAGTGAATAGTAACTTATAATAGCAATAAATTTTGTTTTTTGCCCTGAAGTCAACGCTTGTTTTTATTCGTGGAAAATTATATCAGGATTGTTAAATCTAACTAACACTTGACCAAGTCTGCTATATTCGTGATCTTACGTGGAGATTCATGCAAAATGTTATTTAATATTTGTCTTTGTTCTTTTTAGGTTAAGTCTAGTAGACTGAGATCTAGTCACACCTAGTTTTTATATTAGTGCTAAAAAGAGTCAAGTTTATTCTACAAAACTTATGAACTATTTTAATTATTTTCTAATTATTAGAAAAATCCATATACGATGTAGATACAACTAGGAATCCGAGGGTATTTTCCCATATAAGAAATAAATATATTGCAATGCAATGTGATCACACTAAACATCGACAACAATAAACAAACAATAACGACAACAATGCCTTTAGTCCAAACAAGTTGGGGTAGACTAGAGGCGAAACCCATAAAATCTCACGGCCAACTCATGTTTCTAGCACATGGATAGTAACCTTCCACGCACCCCTGTTCATAGCTAGTTTTTTGTGATACTCAGATCCTTCAGATCGCTCTTTACGGACTCCTCCCATGTCAAATTCGGTCTACCTCGACCTCTCTTGACATTATCCGCACGCTTTAGCCGCCCGCTATACACTGAAGTTTCTGGAGGCCTGCGCTGAATATGCCCAAACCATCTCAGACGATGTTGGACAAACTTCTCTTCAATTGGTAGTACCCCAACTCTATCTTGTATATCATTATTTCGGATTCGATCCTTCCTCGTGTGACCATACATCCATCTCAATATGCACATCTCCGCCACACCTAACTGTTGAATATGCCGCCTTTTAGTTGGCAAACACTCAGCGCCATACAGTATTGCGGGTCGAACCGCCGTCCTATTGAACTTGCCTTTTAACTTTTCTGGCACTCCTTTGTCGCAGAGAATACCAGGAGCTTGGCGCAACTTCATCCATCCAGCTTTGGTTCAATGGTTCACATCTTCATCAATACCCCCATCCTTCTGCAGCATTGAGCTCAAACATCGAAAGGTGTCCTTCAGAGACACCACCGGCCCATCAAGGCTAACCTCGTCCTTCTCGTGCCTAGCAGTATTGAAATCGCACCTCATGTACTCGGTTTTAGGCTTAATACAACTTTCCACACCTCAATAGGGATACAATCAGGGTCCATCGCCTTGCCTCTTTCAACCTTTTTAGAGCCTCCTTGATCTTAGACTCTTGGATTCGCCGCACAAAACACATACTGGTATCGTCAGAGGAGTCCTCTAGTTCAATGGTAGAACTCTCATTCTCCCATTGAACAACTGCTCGAAGCACTCCCGCTATCTATGCTTAATCTCCTCATCCTCCACCGGGAGTTGGTCTGCTCCGTCCTTGATGCATTTGACTTGGCCAACATCCCTCGTCTTCCTCTCTCGGATCTTCGTCATCTTATAGTTGTCCCTTTTGCCTTACTTCGTGCCTAACCGTTGGTAGAGGTCCTCATACGCCCGACCCTTGCTTCACTGATAGCTCACTTTGCGGTCTTCTTTGCCATCTTGTACTTCTTTATGTTGTCTGCACTCCTATCCAGATATATGCGTCTGAAACAACCTTTCTTCTCCTTAATTGCCTTCTAGAGATCATCATTCCACCACCAGGTATCCTTAGCTTCGCTTCTTCTTCCCCTGGACACTCCGAACTACTTCGAGGCCACCTTACGAATGCAAGTCGCCATCTTCATCCACACATTGTCCGCATCTCCTCCTTCCTCCCAAGGGCCCTCCTTAATGACCCTCTCCTTGAACGCCTAACCTGCCTCCCCCTTGAGCTTGCACCAATTCGTTCTAGCAACTTTGGAACGCTTATCCCGCTGGGCACGAATCCAAAAGCGGGAGTCAGGAACCACCAGTTTATGCCGAGGGACAACACTCTCTCCAGGTATCACCTTACAATCTAGGCACGCACGCCTATGTTCTCTTTTCGAGAGGATGAAATCAATCTGGCTAGAGTGTTGACCACTACTAAAATTCACCAGATGTGATTCTCTCTTTTTAAAGAGGGTGTTAGCTATGATCATGTTGCAGGCTAGAGCAAAGCTTAATACATCTTCTCCTTGATTTCTATGCATAGCCAAAGTCTCATGCACCCCTTCAAAACATGTGTTAGATGTACCCAAGTAGCCATTGAAGTCTCCTCCTATGAAGAGTTTCTTGCCAATTGGCACACTACACATCGTCCTAGACACATCACTAACCACTAGAAAATAAAAGAGTTAAAAACACTCCATGAGCTCCATCCAGCAGGAGAAGATTGCCTCAAAAAAATCTAGCAAGATAAGAAGAAAGAAAGCCGCTGACTAGAAGCCGGAAATTCTCCGGAGCACGAACATGCCAAAGCCGATGCCAAGGAACGTGGCAATGGAGATCCCAAAGATGCCGACGAGGATCCCGGGCACGACGAGCGAGCTCCACCCTTTTGCCGTCGCCATGGCGGCCGCCGTGGTCGGCCCGCCGACGTTGGCGTTGGACGCGATGAGCAGCCACTTCCTGTCCAGCCCCGCCAGCCTCCCGGCCCCGAGCACGACGGCGAGGTGCACGGCCACCTGCACGGCCGCGAACGCGAACACGGTGGGCGCCTTGGTGACCGCGTCCACCACGCTGCCGTTGGCGCCCACCACCGTGAAGAACACCTGCATGAGGATCAGCGCCATGGTCTCGCCGGAGGGCGCCAGCCGGCCCAGCAAGCCCGGGAACGCCGTCGCCAGCAGCACCACCAGCGCCGTCACGCACGGCAGCGTGCCGCCGGCGGCCACGCCCAGCACCGCCGCGACGGCCGTGCCGGCCCTGCAGATCGCGAACGAGAGCGCCAGCGCCGCGCCGCCGTGCAGCACCGACATGCTGCCCCGGGGCTCCCCGCCGCCGTCCTCCGCGGACGAGGCGCTCTTGGGCTCCGGCGGTATCTTGGACGCCAGCGCGAAAAGGGCCGTGAAGTAGAGCGCGGAGATGAGGTTGTCCGCCGCCACGCCGGCCGCCACCACCGACGGCGTCGTGCCCAGCGCCTCCGAGATCGCCACGAAATTCACAGCTGCCACCGCCATGATCAGATCGCAGTGCGTTCATCAGACTGACATGGTCGATCAAATGCATCAGTATTTTAGCACCGAGTGAGCTAACTGATTGGATTACCTCCGCCAATGTAGCTTCCCATGAGAGCGGCGGCGATCTTCCAGCTATCCTGGCCCAGCGACCTCATCGGGAACAGCAGATATGCCACCATCGTGCCGATTACAGTTGCAACTACATCCAATTACACCAATCATTGGTCAGGCATGATCTTTTTTATCCCAAGTTCATCGATCCGACGAGGAAGTGGCCATGGACTGCTCAACTGTTTATGTTGAGATAGAATAAGAAAGAGGAGATTTTGGTGTGGTTACCTGATCCGACGAGGAAGGCCTTGAGGAGGTCGCCGGTGGCGCGGACGACGCGGCGGAGGTCGGCGCCGAGGAGCAGGAGCGGCACGGCGACGGGGAGCAGGTACTCCATGACGACGGCCTGCGCGGGCGCGCCGGGCGCCACCAGCCCGGCCGACGAGGCCGCCAGCCCCGCCAGGATGCTCACCAGCGCCCCGCTCAGCGCCGCGCCCCACGCCGTCCGCTCCTCCGCCCTGACCAACACGTACATACACGGATCACTCCTTGTCCTCCACGGCGGCGGACGGACGTAGCGCGCGCGAGCTGAGGGGTCTCGGCCGGCAGGTCAGGTGGTTTGCGTGTCGGTTACCAGGTGCCGAAGGCGGCGGCGGAGAGGAGGAACGCCCAGTTGCCCCACTGGTCGCCGGGCGCGATGATGGGCGCGGCGCGCGGCGGCCGGACATGCCGGAGCCGAGGCGGCTGGCACCCGTCACGCCAGAAGCGCGGCAGCCGAGGCGCCAGAGGCTGGAGGCTGCCGGCGCGGCGGCGTTGGAGGAGGAGATGGCACGGCGGCGAGGGGGAGGGTCGGAGCAGGGAGGCGGCCAACGGCGCCATGCCTGCCGGCCGCGCGATCCAAATCCTCTGTTTGTTTGGCAACGGCAGCGCTGAGCCAAGTGTTCACTCGTGAGCCAAAATAACATTGGAGAAGTGATGGCGACATTGCTGTCTTCTTGTTCTGCATCTGAGAGTGATGTTTGGTGTCTTCCGTACTAAAATCAAGATGCAAGATGCAAGATGCAGCCGGCCCAACTACTCTTCCTTGTACAGTCTCTCTGGTCTGTGGCCTGCATCTGTGCTTCGAGGCATTTTCCTTGGCTCCAAATGCACTGGAAGCTGTTTGTTCTATCCTCAAACCTCTCATCACAGCTGACGACGCCTTCATCATCCAATCCAGAAATAATAGAAGGATGCTCCTACAAGCCTCGTCAGAGCTCAGCGATCGTGGGCCGTCGGATTCGTTTGCTTGATGGGTTTTGGGCCGTCGGATCGACCGCGTGGAAGAGCTCGGCCGTCGGATCTGGGATGGGCACTATAGAAATGAATAGTTTCGCTTCCCCCGCGCTTTCGCTCACTCCGCTGTTTCGTCCGGTTCCCGCTGACGAGAGCGGTGGCTGGCGCGTGTTCTGTCCGGCCCGTCGGCGCTCTCCGGAGGCAAAATATCCCGTGCCACCGCCGAGCGCATTTTTGACTTTTCGCGTACCCGTCGCCAGATGGCTAGCTTTCCCTGGTTCGCGGCCTCATCCCCAATCGGGTGAGACGGCTAGGGTTTTCTCACCCTCCCCCACGTCTCTCTCTGTCTCTCTCCCTCGCTGTTCTATCCTCAACCCTGTCAATAAAAGTGATGCCTTCATTATCATGCCAGATTAATCAACTAAGCTTTCTTGATTCATGGGATGCAAATGATTAGTAGGAAAGTGCCATCTCAATAAAACCGTTAGAGGTCGGGTGACCAATCACAGGAGACACCATGCATTATTCTATCAACAAAAGGTTGACCATAATGTCTTCCGTGGGGGTATAGCCGCAGTGTCGTAGCCAGGTTTCGGCCAACCTGCTTAGCTAACAGTGTCTATGCCTGCTACAGTGTCAAAATCAGCTAGAGTAGACGAAGGATTGCACAGTCACGCCCCAGGCCATGGCCCATGTTGCCTGGGGCCTGGCTACGCCCTTGGGTATAGGTACCACTACATATAGGTGTTCAAACCAAGACCAGTCATGGCCAACCACTACACTGCAGCAACTACATTAGACAACACAATACAAATGATTAGCAGCAAGCATGAGAGCCCCCAATTAACAAGCATAACCGCACAATTAACAAGCATAATCAAATAGAAAGATTGATACTCTGGATCTGTGGACATCACAGGTTGGCAACCATTCCTTGCGCTGCACATATATATACGGTACATGTACCAAACATCCAAACACCACAGGTGCACACAGTGTCTGTTCAAGAGTCAAGGATTTGCAGGGACAAACAGCCCCAGGTCATGCGTGGGACAAAACAGATCAACAGCAGCTTCTCATACCAACAACAGACACTGCTACTGTACTACATACAGGGTTAGTATTTACATCATCCAAATACAGTCGAGGGTTAGTATTTACATCATCCAAATACAGTCGATGGTTAGTATTTACATCATCCAAATACAGTCGATGGTTAGTATTTACATCATCCAAATACAGTCGATGGCGCCCTCCAATAACACAACAAAGGAGCAATGATTTAGCTGTCATGTCTTAGCATCCAGATAAACCTCCCTGAAGCCTTATAAATAGACGACCACGCAGGGAGCACACATCAAGCATAAGTGCAAGCAGATTCTAAAAAAAAGCATAAGTGCAAGCAAGCAAGAAAGGAAGTTCAGTCACAGACATCTGCTTCACCACAACAAAGGAGCAATAATTTTGCTTTTTCTTTTCTTCTCTTTACTATTCCTTTTCAAAAAGAATAATATTTTTAAATAATTCTTCTTGTTTTTCAAGAAAGTTCGTGTTTTCAAGAAATCTTCACAAATTCAAAAATAATAATCATACTTATTTTTTTCGGAATTTCAATTATGCCCGTGTGTTCAAAAAGTGTTTTGCATTTAAAAAAATCATGTTTACAAAAGATGTTAGGAATTTCAAAAACTTCCATGTTTCTTTAAATGTTCGGATTTATTTTAGAAATTTCATGTTTTCCAAAAAAATAAACAAAATTACAAAAATCATGGTCTTTAGAAAATGTCCGGGTTTTTAAAGAGAAATCAGTAATTTCAGTGAAGATTAAATTTTATAAATGATCTAAAATTTTAAAAATTCTTTTATTTTTAATTTTTTTTCCTTTTCTTCACTTTTTTCTGGAAAAAGCGTATGTAACAATAAAAACGCTACAGTCTGAATGTCATCTGCGCTGGAATGGGCCGGCCTAGTCAGGGGCTCGCCTATTTGAAACAACAGCAAGTTGACGCAGGGAGCGTCACATAACTGCTCCCAAGGAGCATGCTGCTCTTTAACACAACACATAGAAACAAATAGAGGCTGCTGAGTCAGAAACCCACACAAAAAATCGAGAGTCGGAACTCACACGCCGCCAACAGATTTAGCTGGGCTTGACCGACATTAGAGAGAGGGGAGGTCTTACAAATAGAGGCGGCTAAGTCGGAACCCACACAAAAAATACACAATCATTTGACTTATGGTCCCTACCGTTGGCACCACCTTAGTTGATGTGTTCAATAAACGAGTCGGGAGCACAAAAAACCGACAATGGACGTAGGTTTGATTAAACAAAGGTTGTCGTCATCTAAACTTGATAGTGCGCAGACTCTATTCATTACACTTTAGATAAGAATGAGAGAGCTTTTGCATGATGCAAACTAAAAAAATACACATAGTTAAATTGATACTGAAATTGAGAATGAATATATATAAATGTTTGCAACATTGATTATTCTTTTGTATATGGAATTATTATTAATAATGATAAAATATTGCAAATAATATTAAAAAAATCTGATGGTAAGATAATAGTAGAAAATTTATTAACAACATTTAATACTAAATAATCTATCATTGTGCATGCAGTAATGTTTAATTTAGTTAGTTAATTGAGTCGGATAAAATTAGAACCATCATTTAATTGTGCATGCAGTAATATTAAAATTAGAATATAGTATTTCCCGCTTTACGCCCTTAATTATTTTTAACTATTTTTATAGTTCATTTTTGTTTTTGCTTAATATAATTCACAAAAGCTATCAAAATGGCCGACCCATCATTAATCCAAGTAAACAATATTTTTCATTCTTTTATACCAAACTTGTATACTTATTTATGATTTATTCCATCAACATAAGATTTTAATTAATATATTTTCTAATATAGTTAATACAATTAGCAATATGTTAGTGCTTTTCTTATGGTTTAATGGTAAAAAATAATTAGCAACATTAGAATGCTATTAAAAATTTCAGTATAATGTTTGTTATAACTTCAATATTTATCTTGCAAATACACTTGTGCTGAGTTGAAAATGTTAATTTGCAGCAAAAAGTGTATTCTTTTTTTTCTTAAAATCTTGTTTGACGTACTGCTAAGAAAATCTTTGGACCGAATCGTATCTCCCGTCCATCTAAAGAAACATAATAATGACAAAATATCTTTCCTATATGGATTAATATGCATCATTAGATGTGTTATAGTTTATTTCTATGCCTTTACAACTATTTTAATATCCTCAAGCATGTTTTTAGTTGGCCCGAGAACTTATGTGTTTAAGGGATCTAGAAAATCATAGTATCATGTTGGACATTCTAAGTATAGGGTGTAAAAAGGTCTTGCCTTCCCGTGTCATCATGGATATAAAAAAATGTGTGCAGGAGCACAAACACCCATATACATTAAAACTTGCAAATTTGGCGAACTAACCTGTGGTTGGATGGTTAGAGGGACTGTGGTATCTACAGCCCACCAGAGTTGAAATCCTGGTGCTCGCATTTATTCCTGGATTTATTTCAGGATTTTTGGCGATGCGCATTCAGTGGGAGGTGACTTTGTAATCTCAAGATGATATGCCGGCTCGGTCTTTCGGAGGTGCTCATAGGGGTAGAGTGCGCGTGTGTGCGTTCATAAGAGAGAGTGTATGCGTGTGTATATGAGCGCCTGTGTCTGTATTGGTATTCAAAAAAAAAACTTGCAAAGTTGTTTAATCTGCCATGATGACTACAAAATTTGTAGTGCGTGGATATACCTTTAGTGGTCTTCATGTCTCGTACATATACCCATATCTAAACAATATACGTCCATCGATATCGATAAATAGACTAATCGAACGGAGATCCAATATCATACAACCATGAGATCAACATCGTACATTCCAGTAGGCAGAGTTGACTACAAGCAACGAAAATGTACCTGAAACACAAGATATAGGGCTAATTTGTGTCATTTTTACTTTTTATGTATAAATTTGTACCCGGTCTGACAATGTTACTCCACGGCTGCCGACCTGTGCTAGACGGGTCGTCGCTTCATCGAGCCGAGCTCAACTTTATTGGATCATCATCTCGGCAAGCCGACCAAGACTTGGCATCGCGAAGGCTAAATCATCATCAACATCGCCGCCCCACGGATTGCATGGGTCGGGCGTGCCGGCATCGCCCCGCAGTCATTTCATCAAGCCGGCATTGACCGCGTTACAAGTTTCGACCTGCGTCGGCATGGCCGCTGATAAGCCACAAGTATAGGGGATCACAACAGTTTTCGAGGGTAGAATATTCAACCCAAATTTATGTATTCGACACAAGGGGAGCCAAAAAATATTTACAAGTATTAGCAGCTGAGTTGTTAATTCAACCACACCTGAAGATTAATTATCAGTAGCAAAGTAGTATGATAGTTTTGATAGCAGTGGTGACAGTAACGGTAACAATGATCGCAATGATTTTATAGCAAGTGTAATAGTAACAGTAGCAGTAGTAACTTAGCAAGAATAATATAAGAGAAATTCGTAGGCATTGGATCGGTGGATTCTTCGGATAATATTCATCATATAACGGTCATAACCTAGGGTGATACAAAACTAGCTCCAGTTCATAAATATAATGTAGGCATGTATTCCGTAAATAGTCATACGTGCTTATGGAAAGAAATTGCATGACATCTTTTGTCCTACCTTCCCGTGGCAGCGGGGTCCATATGGAAACTAAGAGATATTAAGGCCACCTTTTAATAGAGAATCGGAACAAAGCATTAACACATAGTGAATACATAAACTCCTCATCATCGAAAAGTATCCCGACTACTGTTACTCCTGGGTTTACGGAGCATAACACGTACTAGGTGAATATAACTTGCAAGATCAGATATAGAACATAGATATAATGGTGATAACATAAACGGTTCAGATCTGAAATCATGGCATCCGGGCCCAAAGTGACAAGCATTAAGCATGTCAAAGTCATGTCAACATCAATCTCAGAACATAGTGAATACTAGGGATCGAGCCCTAACAAAACTAACTCGATTACATGATGAATCTCATCCAATGCCTCATCGACCAGCGGGCCTACGAATGGATTACATGGGGAGCATCATGGAATTGGCGAGGAAGGATGGTTGGTGATGATGAAGATCGAAGATCCCCCTCTTTGGAGCCCAAAATGGACTCCAGATCTAGCCTCCCGATAAAGAACAAGAGGTGGCGGCGGCTTCGTATCGTCAACCGAGATAAATCTTCCTCCCTGATTTTTTTCTGAAAAATAGGATTTTATAGCGGTGGAATTAGGGCGCGCCTGGGGGGCCCTAGTGGGTTGTGCTCCAGTATTTTTCTTTTATTGTATAAAAATTCTCCAAAAAGTTTCGTCCCGCCACAAGCCCAGACCTCGTCATCAACACCGAGCACATTAACTAGCTAAGTTGCTTTCATGCTCAAATTTCCTGTAATCTTGCAAAAAAAATTCAGTTCAACCAAGCATTATATTTGTTTCAAACAAAAAAGCTGGTTGTTAAAAACTTAGTTTGTCGAAAACGTTGTTTGTTTAAAACACTTCTTTTGCCCAAGTTAACTGGGGGCTCTTAAATTTGTATGAGCCGTTTTATAATAAGTGTTTTCTTCTAAGTCGTTGCAAAGTATTTTTCTACCACTTCTTTCTCGACTCAAGTGTGTTGTCAATACCCGGATAGCCCGATTTTTCTCTAAAGCCGCTCAAGTTTAGTTCGCTAAACCGGCCTGAGAAGCACCCCACGTTAGGGATAGGAGGTTGAAGCTAAAGGTTGAGCCGCTTGAGGTCTTGAGATCGGATGTGTCATGTTAAAGCACGACAGAATAATTTTAAGACCAATTTTCAGTTTGGCACCAAAAAACCTGATTTACTTTGGACGTAAAGTTTTACTAAAGTTTTTTGGGTTTTCGAGCTTATTGCACTTTTAACCTATTTTATGTTTTCCTTTCAAGAGGCGGGAGATCTTCTTGGTCGAGGTGTTCTGCGTGATGGTTTTGCTCAAGAAATCTTTTCCAACCTGCACTTCGGCATCTTTCTTGCCGCACCTCGGCGTTTTTAAAACGTACACAACAGTTAAACTAGTTCCCGAGGAGATATGATCATAGGGTTGGCCATGTTGCCCAACCCAAATCTCGGGATCTACTACATTGACCACTCAATGCACTAAATTTAAAAGTGCAATACAATTTCCGTGGAGATTCGATCCTCAGGTTGGTCGGCCGCACCCAACCTGAGTCTCGGGGCTACTGCACACCTTCTGCCGGTTTTGTCATAAATTCCATAAAAAATCAGCCCAAGCCCGAGGGGGTGTACCCCCTCGGAAGCAGTCCGGTGTAAAGCTCGGATGCAAGTGGCTGGCTGAGGGCATTTTCTGGCCTTAAGCTCGGCTGAACTCATTCAACTTTTTCAAGACCGAGGTAATCTATGACACCTCATATGCAGATCAACGTTGGAGCTCGGCTAAAAAGAGATACCTCGGGTGCAGTCCGGCGTTGGAGCTCGGATGCAAGAAGACACCGCCGCATTGGAAAAACTTCAAACCCAAGGTGTGGCGTAAAACTAACAAGGCATTGATAAAGGCCAAGAACTTAAAGGGGGTCCTCGGATGCCCGGCATGTAAACTCTTTGGATTCATATCGGCGATCCTCAAGATCGAAGATGGGAAGATTTGTTGAACCAGTTTTCAAGACCGATGACCGAAGACGAAGAAAATTGCAGAAGAACCGAGGAGCGTCCCCAACTTCAAGACCGGTTCAGGGGGCTACTAACGGTGTCCTGGACTAGGGGTACTCACCACGTCATCTCCGGACTAGGTGGATCGGGCCGAGGACCCCCATGTTGGTTCACTATTGGGCCACTTCGGGCAACCCATGACATATACGAGGAAGATTCCACAAGACTTGGTGACCAAGATAAGGACTCTTCTCCACTGACGTAGCCTACTAGGACTTTTGTTATCCTAGGCCTCTGGTACATTATATAAGCCGAGGCTATACTAGTCGCTAGATCATATTCTAGATCATAGACATTCATCATCATCATACCCACCTAGGGTTTAGTTCATTCGATCTCGTGGTAGATCAACTTTGTAATCATCATACCAACACATCAATACAATCAAGCAGGACGTAGGGTTTTACCTCTTCGAGAGGGTCCGAACCTGAGTAAATATTGTCTTTGCGTTCCTTATTTCCCATCGATCCAAAATCCACAGTTCAGGAACCCCTACCCGAGATCCGCCGGTTTTGACACCGACATAGGGACCCGGCGGTCCGACAAGGGGATCAAGTATGGGCACCCTCAACCATACATGTGTGGTCCTTGACAAGAGTGCCCGAGCAAGGACCCAGATAGTTTGACACTTGTTTGGCTTGAGAACACCCCGAGGTCGAGATCACCTGGAAAGATGTTAGACAACCCAAATAGTTCGACTACTGTCTGGCTCAGGAACCCCCCCCCCCCGAGACCGAACAAGCAGATATGACCCGCAGGGTCCGACCAGACAGTACGATTGCATGTATTCTACCCTTTTGTCTGCCTTTAACTTAGGTGGTATTCTGGCTTTTTGGCTTTTGAATCAGAGGAAGATATGCAAGGAAAATGGTGAAGGATACTCTATTCCAACGGTACATAAAACGACCTATCTATGATCATGCATGATTCCTCTTTCTCTCGATTCTCATCATCCATTGGCAAAATCTCGTCCTATTCGTCGTCTAACAAATAACCCTCCGAATCATTCAAAGACGACGATAAATCATCAAAAAACTCAGCTATCATCGATGACATCTAAGAAATTTATGAATTTTGTGTCATCTACATGAATCCACGAGCAGGTAGACTAGTAAACATGAACAAATTTGGGAAAAATATACATTAATGCAGATCGTCGAACATATTGATATCGGGTTTTGGCGAGATGTGGCACGACTGGCGTGGCTGATGGTGTTGACGACGAGTAGTACGCCGACCTCCTCGGCAGGCCGAGGAAGGGACATATGATAGTGGTGCGACGACGGTTGTGGTCGCCCGGATGACAGGAAGCATAGAAAAGTCTCTAACCTCATGGCACCACCAAAAGGACGAGAGGAAATTTATTCTCATAAAACTATAAAATAATGATCACTAGATGTTAACGAATAACATATGCCTTTAAAAATCGAGGTTCCCTCACGTCTCAGCGCCAAGACGGCAGCCGGAGGTGAGGGGACCTAAATTTCACAGATGGGGGCGGTGCGAGAAAACCCACGTCGACCATGTTCAAAGTAGTATTTGCGAGACAAGTAGAAATTTGGCTCAGATTTAAGCGGAATCTGACTCCACGGCAGTGATAGAATCATGTGGTGGACAAGCTAGATGGTGGGATGAAGCAGCAATAATTTTTGCCGAGTGTGTGGATTTTTCTTCGTTGACCGGGAAGGTCAAATTTCAGCACTGTTCACGTTCGTGTAACCAAGCAGCGTACGTGCTTGCTAACTATAATTATTGTAATAAAATTTCTCTTAATTAGTTGGACGGATGACCTCAGGGCTTTCTCGTTTTGAAACTTGTAGACGATGTAATCCCTATTTTAAATTAATAAAGTTAGTCATGATGGTTTTTCCTTAAAAAAAATTTAGCAGTTAAGTAGAAGTTTTATTTGAGGGAAGAGCAGGGAAGGAAGTGGGCCGGCTACTGATAAATGGGCTGGATCAACCCCCAACCGGTACTAAATGTTTGGGTGTTTTTTTTTTAATTTTTGCTTTAATTTTGTGTTTTCAATTTGGCTTTATTTTTCATTTAATTCTTTTTTGTTTGCTGGTATTTCACGATACTATAAATTGTACACGTTATGCATATATATTAAATAGATTTTCTCGTACGTAGAACCGCATATATATATATATATATATATATATATATATATATATATATAATATCATCGAATGTCTCACAGCCAACACCATTAACTATTCACACATATACACATGTATATACATATACAATTTCTACTACATGTTGCCTTGGTGCCTTCGTAGCACGATGACAAGTGGTTCATGGGGCGGTAGCGGATAATAGTATTCTCCTTTCGGATCTATGACCTGGTCGAGCAAAAATCCTGCTATTTCCTCTTGAAGTGCTTGTATGCGGTCCGATGGTAGGAGCTTATCCCGCACCGATCTGAACTGTTAAGAAGGAGATCAATATGCATGTGTATTAGTTGTGTGACTAGATATCGATAATGGTGTGAATAGTATTCTGACAAAAACGTACCCAGTCCTGTCTATCAAATCTGCTCCTTTTGCACGTCATCATGCGAATGTTCTCGCAAACGTAGTATGCACACATATTATTTCCTTTCGCCTGCCTCAGGGCCTTTACGAGAATGGAATTGAATCAGATAATGATTAATCAAGCATAATAATTAATTAATGATATTGAAACAAGAATTAAAAAGATGGTAGCTAGCTAGTACTACTTAATTACTTACCTTGGGTCGATGCCAAAACAATTTTTTTGGCCATTCTCCTGGAGTCACTGCGATGAACTTTGTCCATGCCCTGCCCGCCGGCAAAGAAAATTAATAAAGGGGTTATTAAATAGTTCATATCAGGAACTAATAGTTAATAATGATTGAAATTACCTGTTGACTATCCCCTTCACGATGGTGTAGTCTTTATCTTCTTTAGTTAGTGAGTCCAGTAATTCAACTTTTCCTTCCTCAACTTTAATGTCTATGAAGACCCAGTGCCAACTGCATACGCACACGTTTGCATGTCTTAATTAAGCGGGCATGTGCATAAAATTAATCAACTACCGTAAACCGTATACACTTAATTATTAACATCTAGCTAGCTAGTAAGCAAAAACAGAATTTGTAGTACAAGACAGTGTGACTCACGGGAAGTTGTAAGGAAGTAGTATATCTTCGAAGGTATTGAGGCGCTTCAAGAACTCTAGCATGCTTTCCTCTACAACAGCTTTACAATGGTCAATCTCCCATATGTCCTGATTAATGGTATTTGGGTCAATGAACCCAACGCCATAGCGTCCAGCTTTTTTCATTTCATACATCTTCATCCTGCATATAATACCACAGAAAAAGAATATAGTGAGGATAATTACATGTAATGATTGATCAAAATTATCACTACATAACTAGCTTGAGACTTAAGTTACAGAAAGAAATCACTTACAGACAATAGCAACTGACGATAGACTTGTCGAGTGCGTCTTGATTAAATAACTGAAATAGTTCTGGATACTCAATGGCCAGAGCTTTCTCATGGTAATAATGCTCATGCTTGACATTCACCATGAGGGACTCTCGATTGGAAATCTTGGTAATGTTCATGTACCATTGATGCAATTGATACATTCTCGTTGGGAGGTCCTTGACCTTGTCTGGATGGACCAAAGGTTTGCCCCGGACATATTGCCATGCTTTTTCCGATTCTTTAAGCGTAGGCATGGGCTCGATTTCGAGGAGTTGTCCAACAGAGATATTGAGCATTTGAGCCTGCATTATATGATCCTCTGTTATTACCACATCGCCATGCTGGGGAACGCTAACGGTTTGCCCACAATAATATTTGGCGCGCGTACTACTCCTCTCATGTGTTGTTGGCACAACAAGCGGGGGGATCGCTTGCGCCGCCTGTTCTCCCAACTGGGGAACGGTTTTCCCGCATTTTTTGCCAGCTGCTTGTTGGCTCGAGCTTGAGCTCGCTTCCTTCTGTAGTCGTGCTCGATGTGCCTTCCTGATTTGGCGCTCATAGTCCGAGTCAACAGGCTTGGGAGCTGGTTCTCTAGCCATACGAATGAAGTGGTCAATTACTTTCTCAGGCACTTTCTCCTTTGGCGGCGGTGCCGGTTTCGGTCCAAAATGGGCGTCCACTTGGGCTTGCACTATGGCTGTGTTTTGCTCCTTAGTCATGTCGTAAGGCCTCTGAGGAAGAGGAGCGAGGCTTGGACCATATTTATATCGCTTGCCTTCGCCTGTACTTCCTGAACTACCTCGACTCGTACCGCTACGCACCAAAGCTGCGGGATGTCTCTTCTGCGATTGCTGAGACGGCGGAGACGGCTGACGTGGAGTTGGACCAGGAGAAGTGGCCTGACGATGTGCCGGACTTGAAGCAGGAGGTGTGGCCTGACACGGTGCCGGACTTGCAACCGGAGAAGTGGCATGACGCTGTGCCGGGCTTGAAACCGGAGGAGTCAGCTCACGCGTTCGGGGACTTGGAGGAGGTGGCGGACTTCGAGGAGGAGTCGTCTCACGCGTTCGTGGACTTGGAGGAGCGGGAGTCTGCTGACTCGGTGGCGGACTTCGAGGAGTCGGCAGACGACGCGGTGTCGGTGGACTTCGAAAGATTATGCAATCCTTTCTCCATAGGATGATACGATGTATGGCCTCTCCGAGTGTGCGCTCGTCTTCACCTCCAGGAATGTCAAGCGTTAGCCCCGAATATGGGTCCACCACTTCATCAACCATGACACGAGCATAGCCCTCTGGAATCGGGATGCAATGGTAGGTTGCTTCGGGGGTAACTGGAAAAGCAACGCCGTCCGCCACCTTCATGGATATGTTCTTCATTTTGGAGTGTAGCTCGCAGTTAGTGTTCTCTATGATGTCATCCACAGGGTATTTATCCAGCAGTGTGTCGCCCGGGGCAGAACCAACGCTGCTTCTCGGCATGGATGGGACGGTGCTATCCAATGCTGGACGATCATCCGCTTGCTGCTGCCGCTGCTGAGACCCCCTTTCCTGGCTAAGTGAGTCGATCTGCTGCTGCTGCTGCTGGAATTTGAGTGCCAGGTCCGCGTGCCTTGCTTCTAGGCCTTGAAGGCGTTCTGCGTCCTGCTTCCTCTGCTCCTCCTCCAGCTTCCTCTTCTTCTCCTCCTCCATCTTCTTTCTTGCACGGGACCTGTAGTCGTCATTCCAGTCCGAAAAGCCCTCATACCAGGGAATAACACCCATGCCTCGTGTTCTTCCCGGGTGTTCAGGATTTCCCAGGGCGCGCGTAAGCTCGTCGTTCTCTCTGTTGGGCGTGAACACCCCCGCTCGAGCTTCTTCTATTGCGTCAATTATCTTTTGTTCGGCTCCTTTTAGACTTGCCTTCTTCGAAACCATGCCTGTCTTCGGGTCCAACGCCCCCCCATGCGCATAGAACCAAGTTCTGCACCTGGGGGGCCAGTGCCGGGTAACCGGAGTGACCCCTGCATCCTCCATCTCTTGCTCAGACTTATCCCACTTAGGCAATGCCACCGCGTAGCCACCTGGACCCAGCCTATGGAACTGCGTCTTTCTTGCGGCATTTGCCTTGTTTTTCATCGACCGTTCCTTAGATATTTCTGAATCCTTGAAGGTCACGAAATCGTCCCAATGTTCTCTTTGCTTCTCCAGTGTTCCCTTGAAATCTGGAGTCTTCCTTTCATTAGCGAGGTAGTTGGCCCATACAGTTTTCTTGTGGGTGTTGAATGCAATTGCCATCTTCTTAAGAGCAGCGGCCTTGACTTTGTCCACATCTGCTTTAGTGAAATGATCTGGTAGGGTGAAATGTTCCATCAGAGATTTCACCAGGTCTTCTTTGGCTCTGCCATCGACCCAAGTAACACCTGGACGTTTAGTCTTTGGCTCTTTCCATTCTTGAATGGAGATCGGGAGTTTGTCCTTCACAAGAACTCCGCACTGACGAGTCCACTTGTTCGCAATGTTCTTAGGCGTGAGGGGTTCGCCACTAGGTTTGATGGATTCGATGTGGTACTTTACACCATCCTTCAACAATCTGCCCGGGCCTCGCTTTGTCTTGCTGTCTGTAGAAGCAGATTTGCTCGATCCGGAGGGCTGAAAGAAGAAAGATCGATTCGTTAATATATCTTCAATAAAAAAACATGTGATGATCACCATGATGCATGCTTATATAAATATACCTCGCCGGTAGTGTTTGTTATTTGAAGATCAGCATTGTCTGTGTCATAATCATAATCATAGTTCATGACTTCATCAGCCCGGTCGTCGAGATCGAATATCTTTTCATCACCCTCTCCGGTATTGTTAAGATATTGGGAGCCGTCATCTGCTTCATTCAGATCATCTAGCCTGTGAGGGCTGCGTATGATGTCGAACAATTCCTCTTCTCTCTCTCTGCCGGTATTGTCCGCCATAGCTTTTACTTTACTAATAATACAGAAGAAATATAAAACAATTTAGTATTCAAATTACAATGCATGGATGCAATTAATCAATAAGGAAAATCTGAATCTCGAATACATCCTCTCGAATATATAATCTCGAATACATCATCGTCTTAATATATATAATCTCGAATACATCGTCTCGAATACTATATATCGAATACATCACTGGCTAGGTACCTAATAAAGATCGAGTACTACAGAAGAATCTAGGGCGCCACTCGCGGTTCCTGGGGCGCGGGCGGTGCACACCCAAAGAGAAGGAACCATCACAGGATCATATCTCCGGTCATCTGCCCAAAGAACCCGCCAAGTAGTGGAGAACCTGACGTCGTCCATAGCAGCCATGTAGCGATGGACGTGCTCATCTTCCTCCCTGACACGGCGACGCACCACCTCCGGCGGGGCCGGCTGCCTCTGCACCGAATGTGGCCCACGCGAACGCCACCAAAGAAGATCAGGGTCGACGACGGGACCCGAGGTCGGGTTCCTCACCAAGCGGCGCGCCCCTCCAGGTAGCACCTCCCAGTGCCAGCCCGGCGGAGCCCAGTCCCGGACATGGGTCCCCTGAAGCATGATGTCGTCGCGAATGGGTCGACGGCGAGGATGCGGGCCGGGCATATCATCGAGAACAAATACTATATGCCCGCAAAAAGTAACATTTTTTAAATGATTGGATTGTGATAACTAAAATTCTATATATATGCAAATTCTAACAATTTGACATTAATCTAATTCATCTAACTAAAATTAATTCTAAAATTTCATGATTATATAACTAACATTTCCATAACAATTCTAATATTTATATAACGAAAAAACAGAAAAATTGCTAACATTTCTATAAATATTTCTATAACTAAAAACAGAAAACATTTATAACATTTCTATAAAACTAACATTTCTAATATTTATATAACTAAAAAACAGAATAATTTCTAACATTTCTATAACTAAAAAATAGAATAAATTATAACAAACAAACTAATGTGTGTAGTGTGTGTGTGTGTGTGTGTAGTACTGTGTGTGTGTGTGGACATTGGCGGCCGTGGCGAGCTCACCGGCGACGAAGGGGCGACGGGACAGGGCGGCGACGATGGGGCGACGGGACGGGGCGGCGACGATGGGGCGGGGCGGCCGAGGCGACGGGACGGGGCGGCGACGACGGGGCGGGGCGGGGCGGGGCGCGGCGACGGGGACGACGGGGACGACGGAGACGGGGACGGCCGGGGCGGCGACATCGACGGGGGCGGCGACGAGGGGCGGGGACGGCCGGGGTCGGCGACGAGGGGCGGGGGCGGCGACGATCGGGGCAGGGCGGCGCGACGGAGGGAGGAAACAGAGGGAAGAACAAGAGGGAAACTGAATTTTTTTCAAGTGTTGTATATATAGGATGGACCTTTAGTACCGGTTGGAGCCACCAACCGGTACTAAAGGTCTGTTTTGGCCAGGCCAAGCGGCGGGAAGCGCACCCCCTTTAGTACCGGGTGGTGGCTCCAACCGGTACTAAAGGCCCCCCTTTAGTACCGGTTTGTGCCACCACCCGGTACTAAAGGTGGTGCGCTGGCGCAGTGCGGTGCGGCAAGTTTAGTCCCACCTCGCTAGTCGAAGGGCTACCGCACTGGTTTATAAGCCCCAGTGCGGTAGCTCTCTCGAGCTCCTCTCCTAAGCAGGCCTACTGGGCCTACCAATTCATTGCTGCCATGTGGGCCTACTGGGCCTTTGCGGGCCTGCATCCTGGCCCAACAAAAGGTTGAGTTTCTAGTCGTATGCAGGCCGCTTTGGCCCAGTAGGCGGGCTTTTTTTATTTTCTTAATTTTTTTGCTTTTTTATTTGTTTTATTTATTTTTGAGTTGTTTTTTGCTGTATTTAGAGTTTCTTTGTGAATATTTTTGCTTTAGGTACAAAAATTTACAAACTTTGATCTGTTAGTGCCGGTAGTTTTCAAATTTGAATAGTTTAAATTTTGAATTATTTGAAATTTGTGTGAATCACTAGTTTGTGAATAACTTAACTTTGGAAAAAGATTTTTCAGTGATTCTTTTTTCTTATGTTTAATATTAGTGTGTTTTATCATTATATTCAATTTGGTAATGCTTAGGTTATTTAAAAAATGAAATGCCTTTGTAACATTTCAGTTTTCGTCGGAAACCCTGATACTTCGAAAAAGATTGTCCATTTTGTACACGAAGTGTATCCAGTTTTTGCCGTAACCCTCTCTACTTTTTTGCACATGCTATTTGTATGAAATTATGATACCATGCCAACTTTCAACCTTTTCTGAGTTCATTTCAAATGCTTTTCAATTTCAGGGTCATTTAGCTGGAAAAAAATCAGTAAATGCATGAAAAAGAATTTGTTTGCACATAAAATTTCTTCGCGTTTCAAATGCCAAAACACATAATTAACTACCCTAACTATTACAGACATTCCCTCCTGGGTGTGAAACACAGAAGAAAGTGATGATAGTGAAGCCGATCACATCCCAGATATTTGGGTGTGAAACTTTTTCTTCTCGTGTGTCCCTTTGCGCCGTAGCCAGGGAAAATCTTCATCATTTAACTGGATGCTCGGGTCAATATTCACTGTGAATGGAGCAATTTCATCAAACTTTTCATAATCTTCTGACATGTCTGTCTTGTCATCCACTCCCACGATGTTTCTTTTTCCTGAAAGAACTATGTGGCGCTTTGGCTCGTCGTATGATCCATTCGCTTCCTTATCTTTTCTTTTTCTCGGCCTGGTAGACATGTCTTTCACATAAAAAACCTGCGCCACATCATTGGCTAGGACGAATGGTTCGTCTGCATACGCAAGATTGTTGAGATCCACTGTTGTCATTCTGTACTGCGGGTCTTCCGTTACCCCGCCTCGTGTCATATTGACCCATTTGCACCGAAACAAAGGGACCTTCAAATCACCTGATCCATAGTTAAGTTCCCATATGTCCTCTATGTAACCATAATATGTTTCCTTTCCCGTGTTGGTTGTTGCATCAAAGCGGACACCACTGTTTTGGTTGGTGCTCTTCTTATCTTGGGCGATCGTGTAAAATGTATTCCCATTTATCTGGTACCCTTTGAAAGTCATTATATTCGAAGATGGTAACTGGGACAGCGAGTACAGGTCATTTTGAATATCGCCATCATTCAGGGCACGTTTCTGCAACCAACCAGCGAAAGTCCTCGTTTGTTCGCGTGTAATCCAGTCGTCAGACTTCTCCGGGTGTTTGGACTGTAGAAAATTCTTGTGTTCCTCCATATACGGAGCCACCAAGGCGGAATTCTGTAGAACTGTGTAGTGTGCTTCAGTGAGAGAATGCCCGTCCATACATATTATTTGATGCCCTCCTAGCGTGCCTTTTCCTTCCAGTCTGCCCTTATGCCGCGATTCAGGAACACCAATCGGCTTAAGGTCAGGAATAAAGTCAATACAAAACTCAATGACCTCCTCATTTTCATGGCCCTTCGAGATGCTTCCTTCTGGCCTAGCACGGTTATGAACATATTTCTTCAAGACTCCCATGAACCTTTCAAAGGGGAACATATTGTGTAGAAATACAGGACCCAAAACGTTAATCTCTTCGCAAAGGTGAACTAGGACGTGCGTCATGATGTTGAAGAAGGATGGTGGGAACACCAACTCGAAACTGACAAGACATTGCACCAAATCATTCTGTAACCTTGGTATGATTTCTGGATCGATTACCTTCTGAGAGATTGCATTGAGGAATGCACATAGCTTCACAATGGCCAATCGAACGTTTTCCGGTAGAAGCCCCCTCAATGCAACCGGAAGGAGTTGCGTCATAATCACGTGGCAGTCATGAGACTTTAGGTTCTGGAACTTTTTCTCTGCCATATTTATTATTCCCTTTATATTCGACGAGAAGCCAGATGGTACCTTCATGCTGAGCAGGCATTCGAAGAAGATTTCCTTCTCTTCTTTGGTAAGAGCGTAGCTGGCCTGACCCTGATGTATGTCGTCTTTTCCGTGCATACGTTGCTGGTCCTCCCGTGCCTCTGGTGTATCTTTTGTCTTCCCATACACGCCCAAAAAGCCAAGCAGGGTCACGCAAAGATTCTTCGTCACGTGCATCACGTCGATTGCGGAGCGGACCTCTAGGTCTTTCCAATATGGCAGGTCCCAAAATATAGATTTCTTCTTCCACATGGGTGCGCGTCCGTCAGCGTCCTTCGGAACAGGTTGTCCGCCAGGACCCTTTCCAAAGATTACCTTCAAATCCTTGACCATATCATGTACATCAGCACCAGTACGGTGGCGAGGCTTCGTCCGGTGATCCGCCTCACCTTTGAAATGCTTGCCTTTCTTTCTTATGGGATGCCTGCTCGGAAGAAATCGACGATGTCCCAGGTACACATTCTTCTTACAACTATTCAAATATATACTGTCGGTATCATCCAAACAGTGCGTGCATCCGCGGTATCCCTTGTTTGTCTGTCCTGAAAGGTTACTGAGAGCAGGCCAATCATTGATGGTCACGAACAGCAACGCCTTTAGGTCAAATTCTTCCCCCATGTGCTCATCCCACGCACGTACACCTGTTCCATTGCACAGTTGTAAGAGTTCTTCAACTAATGGCCTTAGGTACACATCAATGTCGTTCCCGGGTTGCTTAGGGCCTTGGATGAGCACTGGCATCATAATGAACTTCCGCTTCATGCACAACCAAGGAGGAAGGTTATACAAACATAGAGTCACAGGCCACGTGCTATGGTTGCTGCTCTGCTCCCCAAAAGGATTAATGCCATCTGCGCTTAGACCAAACCATACGTTCCTTGGGTCACCTGCAAACTCCTCCCAGTACTTTCTCTCGATTTTTCTCCACTGCGAACCGTCAGCGGGTGCTCTCAACTTTCCATCTTTCTTACGGTCTTCTGCGTGCCACCGCATCGCCTTCGCATGCTCTTTGTTTTGGAACAAATGTTTCAACCGTGGTATTATAGGAGCATACCACATCACCTTGGCAGGAATCTTCTTCCTGGGGCGCTCACCCTCAACATCACCAGGGTCATCGCGACTGATCTTATAACGCAATGCACCGCATACCGGGCAAGCATTCAAATCCTCGTACTCACCGCGGTAGAGGATGCAGTCATTAGGGCATGCATGTATCTTTTGCACCTCTAACCCTAGAGGGCAGACAGCCTTCTTTGCTTCATACGTACTCTCGGGCAATTCGTTGTCCTTTGGAAGCATATTCTTTATCATTACCAGCAACTTTCCAAATCCCTTGTCAGATACACCATTCTCTGCCTTCCATTGCAGCAATTCAAGTGTGGTGCCCAACTTTTTTTTGTCAGCTTCGCAATTCGGGTACAACAATTTCTTGTGATCCTCTAACATGCGCTGCAACTTCGTCCTCTCCAGATCACTTGCGCAGTTTCTCTTTGCATCGGCAATGGCCCGACCTAGATCATCAGCGGGCTCATCTGATGCCTCTTCTTCAGCTTCTTTCTGCATTGCCGGCTCAGCTTCTTCCCCCATTGTTGTATCATCGTATTCAGGGAACCCATGGCCAGGATAGCCGTCGTCGTCCTCTTCTTCTTCATTGTCTTCCATCATAACCCCTATTTCTCCGTGCTTGGTCCAAACATTATAGTGGGGCATGAAACCGGACTCAAATAGGTGGACGTGAATGGTTCTTGACGTAGAGTAACTGTGACCATTCTTACAGCCAGCACATGGACAAGGCATAAAACCATCCGCCCGCTTGTTTGCCTCAGCGGCAAGCAGAAAAGTATGCACGCCATTAATGAACTCGGGAGAGCATCTGTCATCATACATCCATTGTCGGCTCATCTTCATTACACAACACCGAATAGACCAAATTAATACAAGTTCATACATAAAGTTCATACATAAAGTTCATATACAACACTTAATTAAATGCAACATACAAATAACTCTCTACCTAAAGAACTTAAATGCAACAACAAATGCGATGAAGATCGCAATTAAGGTAAGAATTGATCCAACAGCATAATGATACCAAGCCACACTATCAATGGCATATTTTCTAATCTTCAACCTCATTTTCTCCATCTTGATCTTGTGATCATCGACGACATCGGCAACATGCAACTCCAATTCCATCTTCTCCCCCTCAATTCTTTTCAATTTTTCTTTCAAATACTCGTTTTCTCTTTCAACTAAATTTAACCTCTCGACAATAGGGTCGGTTGGAATTTCCGGTTCACATACCTCCTAGATAAAAATATCTATGTCAACTTGATGGGCATAATTTGTCATAAACACGAAATGCAACAACTAGTTTTAAAAGAGAATATACCACATCCGAATCATAACAAGGACGAGGGCCGACGGGGACGGATATCAAAACCATGGCACTATGTATAACAAACAACGTACGGGTAAGATAATTATACGAGTAACTATATATCCAAATCACATAAACATCAATTTGGTAATGTAAAACATTCATGAACAAGAGCCTCACCAGAAGGTGGTGCCGGCGACGGGACGGTGCGGGCGATCGACGGTGGTTACGACGGAGATTTAGAAGGCACTAAGTAAACCACACCTACATATGCAAACTAAGTGTTATTTTTGTGCTCAAATTGCATATAAATCAAATACTAGCAAATATAATTATTCCTCCCAAATTAATCACTATACAAAGCATTGCAAGAGCTAATCTAGCAATGAGAGTTGAAAGGACAAAGTTGCTAACCTTTGTGATCATTTGAATGGATGGGGGCCTTCAAATCTTGACAAATTTTGGGCAAAATTTGTGAGGAGCTCGAGGAGAGAGGGGGAAGAACAGAGGAAGTGAGGGAAAAGGGGAAGAACAGAGTGGCTCGGGGGGGACGAAGGGTTTATGTACGTCGCCTTTAGTACCGGTTCGTGCCACGAACCGGTACTAAAGGTGCTAGAGGGGCCCCAGACTGACAACACCCTGCCACCACCCTCTTTAGTACCGGTTCGTGCCACGAACCGGTACAATAGGTTCCCCACGAACCGGTACTAATGAGAACGGCCGGCTAGCCGTTGGAACCGGCACTATTGGACACATTAGTGCCGGCTCAAAACCAAACCGGCACTAATGTGTCTCATATTAGGTCCTTTTTCTACTAGTGCCGGTGGGCAGCGGCTGATGGTGGCACTCCCGATCCCGAGCGATTGATTCGATTCCCCAATCGAAATCGAATCATCGCCGCCTCCCTCAAACCTTAGCTAGCTAGTTTCTGCCGCCGGCGACGTCCACCATCTCAGCCCGCGGCAAGGAGGAGGAGATGGGGTGTTCCAGCCTGCAAGATGGGTGAGCACCGCCCTACGGCGATTGGCAGTTCTTCGATCGCCTCGAATGTGGAGGAGGAGGAGGAAGTGACCGAGGAGCCTGAGATTCCAATGTGGGACAACAATGACGACGGTGTGGTTGACCTCAAGACCAAGGCCGAGCTCCAGGAGCTTCACATTGCCTGCGTCAAAGGCTTCACCGAGTTGGATCCCAGGAAGAATCTTTGGGTCCATACCCGCTTCTGCAGCTTCAATATAGGGGGCTTCGACCTTGATAGAGAGTGTGAGTATTGCACTTACACCCATTCCATTCCAATCCTCTGGGTATTTCACTTGAGTTTCTTCCCTTGTTAGGAGACGATAAACTAGCCATAGTTTGTTGGCTCTAAAATGTGTCTCTTGCCCTTCATTTGCAGCTAAGTTTGGCCTTGGGCCGCCGCTTTATGACAATCTAGCTCCCAAGTTGGAGAGGTACATGGCGTCGTTAGCCATCAATGTCATTTCCGTCAAAGTAAGCAAATCCGACCTGGGTTATCCAATCAGTGTATATGGCATGCACTGTTCTTGCAAGGGATACGATTGACTACAGATGTGTCTATCTGCTCAGACGTGCAAGGGAAGATCCCCAGATCATCAACTCCAAGGTGTGCACTAGTCCATTCCCTATTTCCTTAGCTTTTACTTGCTCGTATATACTGATCAAATCCAAATATTTTTATCCTCTTCTAATAAATATGCTGTATATATACTATAAAAGGTGTGTGTGCTGATTATTTCACCATATGATATTATATGATTGCTGGTGCACTAGTGAGTAGGTACACTAGTCTGCTATCCTATCAAAAATTTCTTGACCAAATACAAACTAGAATGTAAACAGCCCCATTCTTCAATATAGTTTGCTAAAAATTTCTAGGTTTATGCCCTGTACCCTTCGGCATTTCTTGTATATGTACTTGTTTCCTTGTAAGAACAAGTCCTGCTCTGCCAGCATTATGTGTTGGTGTTTATTCAGAAACGTTTCTTGTCTTTCTTGCTTGCAATTACCACTATTCAGAAGCTTAATATCATATTGGATACACTTATGTTTGCAAAAAAGGTTTGTGAGTAACCATTTTGATTGAAAACATTGATAGCTTCATGATGTAGTTATTGCAGCTTACTGTTTATCTCATGATGTAGCTATCTTTCTCAGCTCTCATGGTGTATCTATCTCAGCTTGCTGTTCTTGCATGATGTCCAAGCTACATTTTGTCAATGTAGTACTTCCCTAGTATACACCACTCTTTCATCAAATTTGGTGCATTTTCATATATCTATTTGATTTCTCCATTTAGTTATTTTCGCTTGTTCAAAACTTGTTGCCTTTTAACTTCATGTGAGATTTAGTTGCGTATTTTCGACGCTGGTCTGATTAATTGCTTAACTTCATGTGAGTTTTTGTGACTAGTCAGATTTGTTTGGTTAGCATGTCCAACTACACAGCTTGCCCCACTTACTACATAGAGACATATTTGACGTTTCTTAAATTATTTTGCAGGATGATATGCTAACATTGATAGGTCCATGACGAGGATTAGTTCAGTTAGATAATATTTATTTTGAGTTGAATCTGAGGGTGAAGGGTGATGCCGGCGACGAAGATTTTAGCAAAGGTGTGGTAGTGCTCCATGTTGGTCCCTATCACCCTAAACCAATCACAAGGGTGCTGAGTAGTTGGCTGAGCAGAGTGGAGTTGGTGCTTGCAACTGTTGAAAGTCCAGTGGCAGCTAGCCTTGAAGTCAAAGTTTTGAAAGGAGCAGCACCTTTCAGTGGCAAAATATGTGCTGGGACTAGTGAAAACCCGAAGACTCAAATGATTGTGTATGATAGAAGAGATACGAAGAGCGGCCCCTCTGTTGTGTTAACTCGCAACCTCGTAGCTGTCCCTGACCCGGATGATGATGAAGGAGATGAAATTGGTGTCTATGTTCGCTTCCTTGATGATGACGACGAGGTCGATGATGAGGATGCAGGCACCTTGGTCAAGCTAGCATACCCTGCTGAAGAGCAAGTTTGCTGTCACGGCGCCTGGGAGCTGCAAGTGATGGTTTCGTGGACTGCCATCCTGTGCAAACCAATGGCAAAACATGTCTTAACAAGAGGGACTAGTATGCCCAGAGCTTATACTTGCCCTAAGTACGCACCTCTGTTCTGATTGGTCGTGCTCTAGAATTTCTGTTCCTGTCCATAGTACATGTAAGAAGAATTGTGTCTGTGCTGCTGGTTTACCCATGGATGGTAATGGTTCCGGGAGAGACGAGATCGCCCTCGTCGCCTTGCCTATAACCTAGTGATGGCATCGGTCGGCGACTCGCACTGTCTCTTTTTTTCAAGCACAAGTACCGGCCACCCGATGGACATCTTGCACACAGCGACCGGGTAATGGGCTCTACGGTAAAATAGACCCAGTAGCATCGAGTTCACAGAGAAAAGGTGGCAGTTACAAGTCATTAGGCCCAGTTTATAATACCAGAGGCCCAAAAAATGTCACCAGAGAAGCAGGCCAGCAAAGGTGAGCGCTCGTTGGTAGCGATCAAACCGAGCGAATGTGTGATTTAGGGCAAATCGGGCGGCCAGTAAACGCCCTAGTGATGATTTGATGGCTACAAATGCTAATGGCTTGGGAGGGCAGGAAAACTGCGCAGTTATAATGTACCTAAATGTCTTTCTATTTTAGTCTCGTCCCCAAAATTTTCTAAAGTCTTTTTAGAGATTCCAATATGGACTATACACGGAGCATTAATTTCTAAAGATTTGAATATTAATGAGGTGAACTATTGATGTGTTATTTCATTTTCCTCGCAAAAAAATATATGCCCAACATTAATTATGAAGATTCGGTATAAATCTTCTGCTTAATAATCAAGTATTTCATAATGTTCATTTACATGGGGATTTACTACTTAAAATAAGACTGTGTCGGTGGTCTTGATCATTTTGTCACTCCTTCTCGCTTGAAATTATCATGAAGGGAATGGAGCAATAGTAAGGAATAAGTAAGTATCTTATTTTTTATTTTTTGAAATCGAGGCAAAAGATTTGCCTCATATTTTAATTATGGGAGAATAGAGCTTGAAATACACCTCGTAACTGGAAAAAAAGAGTGTTACTCTCCCGGTATGATGTTGCCGAATTTCTTCGCCCCGGCGGTTACCCAAAGGATGGCTTCACTCTTGATGTTGTTGAGCAAAACCGTTGGAGGCATACTCTTTTGTCGAAAGACCCGGGTGTTCTGTTTGTTCCAAATGGTCCATCCCAATAGCATGGTGAGGGAGGCCATGGCTTTTCCGGTTGGGGGTGCTCTGGGTTGATCCATTTACCCATCATTCCTTTAAAGAGTCCTCGAGGTGCCAGGTAGATGTGTCAAGATCTTCTAAATGTACCCACTCATTGACCAAATTCCATAGGCGAAGGGTGAATCAACATTTGACAAAAAGGTGTAGCCCAGATTCTTGTTCTCTTTTGCATAGGGGGCATAGTAATTGGTCTATACAATTAGATATGATAATAAATCCAAAATTCCAGGTCCATTTGATTTTCTATGTGTTATGCAAGCGAATCAATAAGTAGAAAATGCAGGCTCCTCTGCCCCAGCGACTCCATTTTAGAGTGCTCCACATCAGACTACCCCCAAAGCCCCAACAAGGAACAAGCATCAGGAACCCTAGTTAGCTAGAGACAGATCAAAATCGAACACTTACAGATATTAGCGTCGAGCAACCTCCACCACAGCTGCCGGCACAACCATTCCCTCGCCTCCCCGTCATCTTTCTTTCCCGCCTCCTCTGCTCCCTGTGCATCCCAAATGCACATGTGCACACCGGATCGGATGGGCACCAAGACTCAGGTGTGATTTTGGTGGCTCCACTGCTCTAGTGAATCTCTCTCTCTCTCTCTCTCTCTCTCTCTCTCTCTCTCTCTCTCTCTCTCTCTCTCTCTCTCTCTAGCTTTAAAAAGGTTAATTTTTATTCTAATATTTTAGTCTAGGCTTTAATCCTAGGTTATCAAGGGTAAAACCACATTCACTAACTATCTAAGCAATGCTTGATTTATTGTAACACATTTATTCAAGGAGCACGAAGACCACTTGTCACCAAATACATTTTTTGGATACAATGGAACAACTCAAGTTGAACCCATCACACGCCACCCGCAATCCAGGCACACACATGAACCTTTATTGCAGTGACCATCATCGGCACCATTGTACTTGCACCACGTCTGACATGTCGAAGAGTCATGACAAGTGACCTTGCTGGTATACTCATGGCAAGTGCTTTGAACCACATCTGCACCAAAAAAAGTTATTTTTCTTTTATTTAAATGAACACAAGTCCTATATGTAGAGAAGAGACTATTGTCTTCTTATTACCACAAGACATGAGGAACGCCAATATGAGGATGGATGCCACAACGTTGAAAACCTTACGAGCCATGGCTAATTCTTAATCTGGTTGGCGGTCTATCATTCATGTGTATTGTATTTATATGGAAGGTTTCTCACCTCCTTCCTCTCATAGTCATTTATGTCTTCCTATTTTAGTCCCGTCGCTGAGATTTTCCAATCTAGCATTAATTTCTGAAGATTTGAAAATTAATGAGGTGAACTATTGATGTGTTATTTGATTCCTCACAAAAAATGTCTGCCCAGACATTAATTTATGAAGATTCGATTTTTTTGCTTAATACTAGTAAAGTAGTTCATAATGTTTATTTATATGGGGGATCTATTAATCATAATCAGGTCGTGTCGGTAGTCTGGATTATTTTGTCGCCCCTTCTCGCTTGAAATGAGTAGACCTGCCATCGAGAAAGGAATGGATTTAAAATAAGTATCACATGTTCAAAAATGGATTTAACTGGGTCTGGACAATTAGAGATGATAATAAATCAAAAATTCCCAAGTCAATTTGATTTGATATGTGTTATGCAAGGGAATCAATTCAAAGAATCAATTAGCAGTAAGTGGAAAGTTGAGAAACATATGTCCTTTTCCTACACTGAAACACACTGAGCATTGATGACTGGTTTCTATTGCATGGTTGATGACTTCCGAATTACCATTTGGTGAGTAGCGAATATACGGTACTAAATACAGCTGTTAAAAGAACAAGAGTGAAGTGCATCGTAGGTCCCTGAACTATTAGAGGGGTGTCAAGTAGGTCCTCAAACAATGAAAATCATCATCCAGGTCCTCAAACTGTAATAAGTGTATCATCCAGGTCCAAAATCTGTTCAACACTGTAGCAGTCCGAGGACCTATATTTTGCCTAGCATGACACACTTTCTGTACTTCAAGGACCTAGATGACGATTTTCGTAGTTTGAGGACCTACATGACACCCTTGAAATAGTTCAAGGACCTATTGTGCACTTCACTCAAAGAACAATATATGGTGTGAGTGAGTGGGAGATATTGTCCAGCAATTGTTGACAAATTTATAGTTGCATTGCTTTACATCAATGGATAAGTGATATAAGAATTAGAGTACAATGGAGATATGTGCAAGCTTATGGAGATAGGCACGACGAAGAAAATAGCCATCATGTTCTTTCACATAGAATAAATTATTCCTGACGTTTTGATTGAGACGATTTACTAAACCTACAAATGAAACAAGGAGCCATGTGTGCTTACGTGAATCTCCACGTGGATCGGATGGCCACCAAAACTCGGGTGTGATTTAATAAATCCTTTTGTCTTGGGACTGTTTATTCAGCTGTCGACTAATTTTCACTTTAGTGCAAATCAATTTTTTGTCCAATGATGACGTTACACATGTCCAGTTCATGATTTGCCTTCATCTTGGTTCTTTATACGTTTTGGTCACTGTCGGAAAAAATTGCCCCGCCCACCCCCTCCTACTAGAATGTCCTAGGAGTTTACAAAGAAAACTGGCTGGACAAAAAGGAACAAACAATACTAGCGAGTTTGAAAATAGAGACCCACTAACCTGGAGAAGAATCCACAATGCATGCTGCTCTAGGTCACATATCTGGCAAATCAACACATCATGTTCACTACAACTTAGATAAAACGAACGCCACCAAAAAATATACGATAAAAAATAACACAAGTACTGCAAGTTTATTGTCTGAACATACATGCCTTAGATAGCAAGCATGACAGCCTGATCCTGAAAAACTGACACTAACTAAATTTAACTATGAGATATAGGCGATTAAGCCCTAAATCATCATGCAAATCGATTGGCATCAACACACGTCGCCAATGAGGGACGCCTTCAAGAGGTGCTCTATGTCATTCCTGCTACTTCTTCACTGACATATCATCACCAAGTTCTACATCAACATGGTTTTCATTGACATGATCACCAACACACCGTCGCCGCCCCACCCACAAGATAGACACCTCCAGCATCCTCTGACAGTATAACTACAAGACGCAACCTCGAAGAAGACAATGACCGCGTCATGATGACAACATCGACTGCATCATCTACGACGACACAACGACATCGACACGGCATCACTTAAGTGACGACCCCTTCCGCAACCACACGGTCCTGGCAAAAAACGTTGTGTGCGCAATGAGTTTCCTCCGGACCTCGCAAAATTGATGGACTCATTGCTGATGACATTATTTTGTAATGGGACTCACATTGCCAATTTGTTTTTGAGCATTTTTATTGTTGCTCGACTGGAAAGCAAAATATTGTGTGCATTATTGTTCCACATGCTGGACTGCAACTCCCACATCTTTTGGAGCCTCGATCTGGTGATCAAGGCACTGCCAAGAAAATCACAAGATATGCTGAATTAAAGTCTCAATAAAAAAAACAGATGCCTAGTAAAACACACGTTAATTTACTCAGGACAGGGAAATGGCCAGTTATTGGTTATTCCATTTTGGCTTCTACTATCACAATTATTTGAGACACAGAAGGTGATATATACAGGTTAATGATTGATTACCCTCCAAACTCCTCCATATATGATCTCTATCAACTACATAGAAAGGGAGCTAAGCCACCAGCATAGAACTATTTCTGTCAACAATAGATAAACAACTACTACCTCCATCATGGTTTATTGGTCTCCTTTGTATTTTGTGCTAAATTTTGACCATAAATTTGACTAATAAAATGTTAATGCATGTCATAAAAAAATGTTGTTGGACTCGTATTTGAATGTACTTCCCAATGACATTATTTTTGTTACATATAACTTATATTTTATAAATTAAAATCATGGTCAAAATATAACACAGAATACGAGGGGGACTAGTAAACCAGGACGGAGGTAGTATTTCTCAAATCAAGGGAAGCAAGAACTATTTCTCTCAGCAATAGATAATTAAACAACTTCGGACATCATTTTATTTAGCCAATGAGCTGGTAATGCAAACCTACACGGCCCAGACAATATTCCAGCTTCCACTTTCTTAGAGTTTTGTCACCTTAGCCTTACCAAAAATTAGATGCTAACAATGACAAAAATACTTGAGGAAAATATGTGTGACCAGATTGTGAGCCTAAGCACAAGGGAAACAAAAACCATCAAAGATTGTGCTCAGAAAGTAGCAACAATCCTATGAACGAAGTGCAATCCTATGAGTAAGTTTCATCCGTCAATCCTCCTTTGTATGTACAACCATATCTTTACTTGGACAGGTAGCAGCTGATCTGATGGGTGTATCATATCTATATCTATTATCTAGTTATGCAGGTGGGGTGAACTCTCCACTTGTCTGCCGTGGTTTCTTTACTTCAACTTTATGAACAATGCACAAACCTACAACTTGCAATGAAGCTATCTGTGCCGGTACCAATGGCAGTGGTTACAGTGGAACTTCGTCAGGTGCAGCAAAGCAGTAGAGAAGAGGAAACACAAGGGAGCTTCCTGGTTTCATGTTGCATTTTCTCTCCATCTTGTCTTCTGTGGCGTCACACCAGTTTCGGCTAACTGTTGTGATCTGTGGACACTAGACTGCTCCCCAAATGTGGTCTTCTCACTGGGCTCTCCTGATTCCAGATCAACAAGATCTTCTTCTGCATTAATCTTGTTTGGTGTCTCTAAAACACGTTCTCCTTTTTTACGAAATCTGTGATCAATATTTTATGTCCGCCTTCAGGTCTTGAAGTCGTTGTGCATTGCAGATTTTCAGTTTCATTCCTTTCGAACAAGTTCCTCACTACCTAGAGGACGAAGAGCGTAAAATTTTCTCACAACCTAGAGAATGTGTCACACCGGAAGGCGCCCATAGAAGCAGTAGTGCCTGTGCATGTGACACATGTACCAGGAGGTCGATGCTCGGGGTTCCGGGCACCGTCCTTATGACGTCATGGATGACGTTTTCCGTATGCCCTCGCTCGGGTTATCTGTGGCTTTCACAAGATGGTAAGTGCGCACTAAAGATCCACGCATATTACGTGTGGCTTTGATCTTACCAGATGTGGTGATGTAAGAATATGTGGACCCCTTAGTATGGCGAAAAAACACCTACATTTTTTGGTGGGACCTGGTGGTGCCAGCGTCGAGTGCGTTTGTTAGGTTAATGTGTATGTGGGCCTTAAGCCAGGGTGTGTTGGGTAGGTTTACAAAGCCACAAAACCTGTAAATGAATAAACGAGAAAGAAACGAATAGACAACTCTGAATTCTCCTCTCTCTCGTGTGTCTCCCTGGTCCCTGCTCTTTTCTCTCGTCCCCAAGTCAGGCAGCGACACAACACAGACAAGGAGATAGTTACAGACTGTTGAAGAAAATACGGCAAGGAGATAGTTACAGACTGTTGAAGAAAATAGTGCATCTCTTACTACAAAGAAGATGTATATACTCGTATTTCGCTTGTCTTCACCATACCATTTTCGAGTCAATGGCAGCTCCAAACTTTACTAGTTGTGCAAGATAAACTAGGTCCAGTGAAACATTTGCCAAATCTGTAGGCTCAGCGCACCATACAAGAAACTAACTTAAGCATCGAATATTCTAACAGATACTCCCTCCGTCCTGTAACTAGTGCCAAAAAATGTCTTACATTATGGGACGAAGGGACTATTTGATAACTGAAAGACTGACTTTCAGGTGCTAGTTTGAAACTTTACAAACTGATACTAAATACTTCAGCAATCGATCACAATGCCTAATGTGGACGACAATATTTAGTAAACCATTTCTAACGTACAAACCATATATATATATCCCAGGATTCTGCGTGATCCAGCCTGGAAATTTATAATATTGTGCCTTGTTGGAATATACTGTATCCTTAATCATGGTATATCCATGCCTGTTGCCATGAGTATTTCTTTTCTTGTGACGGTCATAATCATGGTATATCCATGCCTGTTGCCATGAGTATTTCTTTTCTTCTCACGGTCAATGGATTATGCATGTGCCCTCCAAACTACCCCTTTTTCTTCTTTATACTTTTCGTTCTCTCTGGCTATATTGTTGTTCTATTCATGCAAGCTTGTGATAATTTAGTACTGATATTATTAGCTACTGAAGAGTGGAGACCAGTAGGGGTTAACTTGTCAGGGAACTCAGAAATTATTTTGCTTGACTAAATTGCTTTCTACAAACAGTACAGGCACGGTTCTGAAATTAATCCATCGGATTCAGGCAAGTAGGCTTATGAAGATTGTCAAGCAGGGGACAAAGACATGTCGGATGAAAAACCCTGTTTGACAGGCCAATACAAGTAAGCGCACTATTATAGTTCTAAAACGAAATAAAATTTGAACCTACCACATGTGTGACCGCTTTGTGTATGAACACAAAGTAGTCTGTGACATGTGTTTTTCAAGTAACTTTTGACTCTTCAAAACTGAAGGCAAAACGTTTACTTGCCGCCATCTTCTGTACTGCACCTCTCATTTTTGGTTTTGCTGAGCACAACCACACATAGCCACTACTGGAATCCAGGAATTTGCAGTACCAGGAGTACTCAACGATGGCCCATATCCGCTCGGTAAAGCGTTTGCCGAGTGTAACCAAACGGTGCTTGGTGTACACCCAGCTCTCAAAGTAGGCTTTGCCGAGTCCTCGTCTATCTAGTCTTGGCCAAATAGGACATTATGGACACACTAGGGGTTGGGTGCATAGGTAGTAGCTAGTGACAAACATCAAACTTAAAGAGTGCTTAGTCTTAGCTACAGACAGAATCATTCTCTTCTCTCCCCTAAACAAAATAAGGAAATAATTATGTCCATTAGATTTGAAGCTGCATAATGACACTGACATCTCTTTAGTCTTTGCGCTCTGTATATTCAGCATAGAAAGGGACCATCCGCATTACTGTTACAAAAACAGAGTGCCATCAATATCTGGCATAGATGGATAGCAACTCATCTTGAAGATCTATTTGCTTGACAAAATGGAAATAAAGAGCAGAAAATGTAAATACTTCTAAATATTGATAACTTCAGCTCACATTCACCCAGCACGAACAGATAACAAGTGAGCACAATAATTAGCACTGCATGAAAACAAATATATTAGGTGACTAGGTAATTCATACAGCTAAGCATTACCGATTGAATCGCTTGTTGCATACAAAATCTATACCTGTTGACAAACATTGTTCAACACCACAAAACGGCTGCACTCAGAGAGCATATTCTAATTCTAAATGAAAGAAAATTTGATGGGGCATTCAAAAAAAATTCTAAAACAGAATAAAGTTTAAACCTATCACACGTGTGACTGCGTCGTGCATGAATATAAGCTCAATCTGGTGACATGCATGTGTAGTGGGTCATGCAGCAAGACGGGCGGTCAAGTTACTTCTCAGCTGCAGAACGACACACGGGTAACAATTTAAATTAGAATATAATTCAAAGTGCATTCACTGCACAGTTCGTAGCTGACAAGAAAATTATGTTATGTGAGCTACATCATTGTCAACAAAATCTGAAGAAGCTTCAAAAACAGGATTGGTTTGACAACAACCTAGTAGTTCAACAGTATGGTCAGGATACAAGTAGGAAAAACCGGTCAATCAAAAGTTCAATCCCCACAAGAAAAAGACTCGAAAACAGGAAATTGATTAGAAGCACACTACTAGTGACAAACAACAAACATAAAGAGTGCCTAGTTTTAGCTACAGGCGGAATCATTTTGTTCTCTCCCCTGAACAAAATAAAGAGATAATTATGTTCACTATATCTGCTATATAAGCTGCATACTGTTTAATATATAGAAAAGCTCCATATTGGTTTCATAAACGACACCAACATCTCCTTACCCTTGGTATATGCGGCATAGAAGAGACCATTCGCAAAATTCTGTTACCGTTACAAAGACATGGCATCATCCATATTCAGCATAGATGCACAACAAGTCATATTTAAGATCTATTTGCTCGACACGACACAAATGGAAATAAAGAGGAAATGGAAATAATTCTAAACAGTGATAATGAAAGTTCACATTCAGCCGATGCGAACAGATAACAAGTGACCACATTAATCAGTATTACATAAAACACAAATATATTTAGGTGGCCAAGTCATTCATACAACTAAGCAAGCATTACCCGCTGGATCTGTTGGCGCTTACAAAATGTCTACCGGTGACCAACATTGTTCAACGCCACAAAACGGCTGCAGCCAAACCAGTGCCACGGAACTAGAAGAGCGATTTTTTCAAAGGCGTTAGTGATCATCCGTGAGCCAAATCCGCAAAGCAAGGAATAAAAGGTAGAGCACCAAAGAAATCTGCAGAAGTGCACATGGGATGCACTCGCCCGCTGTCCATGTCGTATGACAGACTCACCAGCTTCCAGTCAGTAATGAAAATCACGTTGTATTCTGGATGAATTGCAAACATCTGATACTTACAGGACCCATCCTCTTGGCGATGATAATCCTCTTCTTGGTCGGATTCCGTTTCTTCAAACAGTTTTGGAACGTCGACGGTATGCTTTAGGGTCCACTCTTCTTCAGTAGCATAATAATCCTTGAGCACCCACACGGAGAGCTGGTAATCATGAGGATCCATATACCAAGCATGAAGGAGTCCCTGAGAGCACCCCACCGAACCATAACCAGGCGTTGTTGCCCCTTGCATTCCATCCGGGCAAGTAATTTTCCGGCAAACCTCCCCCTCAAGGTCTAGTATAGTTATGAAAGTTCCATGGAAAAGCAAATGTAAGAAATGGATCATGCCATTCAGGAAGACACATTCGGCGCTAACGGCACCATGCCGTCTGTGTCCCCACCCCCTGCTGGGAGTCCATTGTCCGGTTTCCCATGAGTATATCGGCACAACGTCGATCGACTCCCAGAGGGGCGCAAACACGACGAAACGAGACGGAACGGACGGGTCGAAAACCAGGAAGGGATAACTCAGCTCGAAACTTTCGGGTTCTCCGTTGTCTTGGTCCAGCCATTCAATAGGAGGCAGCACGGTCCACTGTTGGGTCATCGGATTGCACACGATGAAATCGAATTTGTCCTTTTCCGATTCCAGTTTCCAGCATTTGCAGAGGAGAAGGCTGGTGGAGCATTGCTCGATATTGATCCTTTGGTATCTCGGGCGCAGGAAAGGGAGCGAAGCGTCGACCAGCGGACGTCCGCCGGACAGATTGCTGAAGCGGAGGCTGCCGGCCGGGCCGTATTGGAAGAATCCGGAGAGGGTCTGCGTCGCCCTCTTGACGATGCTGGGGTCGGAGCAGAGGACGCGCCACTGCTTGGAGACGCACTTGAATCGGCAGAGCGACCGGTACGGCAGCCGCGCCAGGATCTCGACGAGGGGGCCCTCGGGGACGCTCACCACCTCCGACGCCGGCTGCGTCTGCCTCCTCTTCTACGAACGGGCCGAGGAAAGATTGATTAAGATCCCGATCGATTCATTGATTCGAAGACACGAGAAAGAAAGAAAGATTCATTGATTGGAAGATCCAGGAGCAGACCTGAGAAGCTACGACGGGGAACGGCGGCGCGGGACGGGAGTCGTCGCGGCGGCGGATCTCCGGCGGATCGCTCTGCTCCTTCCCCGTGCGGCCATGCTGGCTTGCTTCTCCTCCCCCTGGTGGCATCGCGCACCCCGTGGACTCCTGGATCAGTCCCGCGAGGCCCTCCAGGGAGAAGGTTCCGGAGCTCTAGCTAGGGTTGGGGCCAGAGCGGCGGCCGCGGCTGTGTTCCTCGAGGGGATGACCTTCACCATTCTTCCGGAATTCTGCCCAGATAATCCATATCTATATCTTCTAGTATATCAAATTATACCTAATAATATCTTTATCATTATTCTTATCTTTATCTTTATTTTTATCTTATATATATATATATCTTTATCTATATCTATATACCTACTAATAAACCAGCTATTGCTTCTGGTCGTACGTCATTGCATTTTTGCAGAAAAGTCCCTTCGTTTCTGAGAAATTAATCCGCGGTCCTCCTAATAAGTGAACCAACGGGGGAAAGAAAAAAAACGCACGACGACCTCGCCTTCCATCACCACCTCCAGCGCTCCACCTCCAGCGCGCCGCCGCATCGACGCGCAGCCGCCTGCCGCCAACGCCCCTCCGCCGTGCGCCTTCCCCACCGCTATGGCTTTCCACCACCGGCGACACTCGATGTTGGCGCCACACCTTCCCCCATCCCCTCTCTCTCGCCACGACCCGACGTCGTCGTCCTCCACCACCAGCCCAGCCCTTGCGTCTTCCTCTTAAAGCGACGCTACCCACCCTCCCTCCTCTCTTTGGCCGACGTCCCGTGCTCCGGCAACGGCAAAAAACAGTTCCAAACCGTCTGCCTCGCCTCTCAATCACAGGTGAGCCGACGGGAGTCGGTTCCTCTCCTCCCCAATGCTCTTCTAAACCTGGCCAGAGCACCTGCTCCTCCCATCACGCGCAGATCGACGGAGCAGTTCGATGGTCGTTGCCCAGCTGCGTGCAGTTCAGTACTGCTCTGCCCCAACGACTTCAACCACCATCTCGCCAGGTGCACGCCATGTGTTTGCTAAAAAGACTCAGCGCACTGCAACATCATTTTTCTTTGTTTCATGGTCATTTGTAGGTAGCTCATTCTTGCTAATTTCTGTAGCTTAGATTACTTTACAACGTTTATCCTGTGTGCTCTGCACTTTAGGTTGTTTGCACGAACAGTACACTACAAGGAATTTTGTCCGTTTGATCTGTGTTGAGAACAAAGTTTGAAGTGTTTTAAAAAACAGTTGGTTTATATTGTTGTATTGTGATTCACTAGAAGGAATTATGGCATTAGTTCAGCGAAAAAGGTTTACCTCAGTTCAGACTAGAGTTGCTGGTGCTTTAGGGTGGATGGTCCAGATAGACCAAAACAATGGTACCTATGTTTACTGCACTTGCATACTCTGGTAAGCGCTTAGGCCTGATTTGTTGTTAGCAGCCTGGGTAATTAATCCCCTTCCTGCAACTTTCAGCTTGCTTGTGGACCCAAGATTGTCCAAGTGAGATGTTGGGAGAAGGTGCTAGCTGCACACGGAGTCTCGTTTCTTGGTAATGGCGAACCAGTTTCCATATCTCAGCATATTCAACATGTTAAGAGTTCAATTTGTCTCGGTATGCTGCTATAGGGCTTGGGCACATGCGCCTTTCTCAAGATGTGTCTGCAAGCAGCTATACATTTTTATCCTGTTGTGCTCTGATCGCCTGATGGTCTTGGATGGTGTAATTGCTTTTGATGATTTAGGAAAATTTGTGTTAAATCTTCTCGAAAGATTCAAGCTGGTTGACATGAAACCGGTGGTGGAGCAGTGCAGCAGACGTCAAGGCTATGAATGGCGGCAAGGGATAGAGCCCTGGCGCTTGCTTGAGAATTTAGTTGCTATAGCTAATAATGACTGACCAAATCAGTATGTCTGGAAGTTGAACATTTAGGCTACAACCTGTACGAGGTACAACTTTGTAGGATTGTATGATGAATCTAGGCATGAATTTAATTGAAATCACGTAATGTTTGTATGGTTAAATCACAAAAATTAGGCCTGAGAGTAGCTGGCTGCAAAATGTTGTTCATGTGTAATTATTAATTCATGTTTTTTTGTTGTTAGACAAATGAGCTTGTTTAAGGAATTCAAGTATGGACGTGGAGCAGCAGATGGATGGATGTTAGCCAACACAAAAGTTGCACACGGCAGGTCTGAGATCTTCCACTTGCTACTCGCTCTTGTCAAGACATTAGGTGATTATAAGGCTGTCATGGGTGAAGTGTTGGGGAAGCATAACAAGGCTCTGGAGCATCAAGTTCTTCCAATTACTTCTGCAGATGCCAAAGTAGTTCAGCCAGTTGCCCAAAATAAGCAAGTCTACCTTAAGGCATGAATTTGTTATACTTCAGGCCCCAAACTGTGTTTATAAGCAGTAGCTTATGCTTCCTCTACTTAAGGCACGAGATTGGCACCAAAAGTTTCCTCACAAACTTTCACTATTTTCATTGCAGCAAGGCCATTGTCCATCTCCAGAGAAGCGCAAGGCCATTGTCCATCTCCAGAGAAGCGCAAGGCCAATAGCCCACTAGATAAGGCTATCGAGGAGCCGTCTGAAATAGATGTACTTATTGCGTTATTTGAAATGAATGGATATCTTGTTGACACAGTTTTGGGATAAAATAAAACAGGTATGATGCAAATTTAATTTTAGCGGTATAGATTTTGTACCGTTACAGTGGACGGGCTAATGTGCGTTTTGATTTCTGTGCAGATTAAGTGATGGGTGTCAGGCTCTACGGTGTGTTTGACTACAACACTACTGATGTTGCACAATCTGCCGGGGATGAAGTGGCAGATGCCATCGCAAGTGTTTGCACATGATGCAGTAATAGACAAAGCATATCAAGGTGCAGTGTCCTAGGCTCCTAGGTGTTCAAAGGTTCATGCATATCCAAGTGTTCTTGACCCATGAAGTAGCAGACTAGCAGCCACGTACATGTTCACTCTGCATGGAGATTCAGTATGCATATATCAAGAAAATATATCAGACAGTGTTATTCCCATTTTCTGGCAACAAGCAGAGTGACTGCTAAGCTCTTCAGCATGTCCGCAGTCAATCTGGTAGCAAAAGTAGTTGCAAAGGAAAGTTGACTACACTGACAAAAAAATAGATGTTTGCTTTATTCTATTATGCAGAACTATACTACATTATATCTTTAGACTGGGACACTGATGTATAGACCATCATTTTTTAGTACTTAGAAGGGGTTCATGGCAAAAGATAAATTTCAGATGTACATGGTATAACTTTCACCTTTGAGGCTCTTCAAGACATGTTCTATTTGATGTTCTTCAGGAGAGGTTCAAGATTACATTCAAGGAGAGAATGTAGCCATAGTGACATTCATGAAGTGAAGCAACTGCCAGCATTGTAGGAGAGGTGTAGTCGGGGCTGTCATACCATGTAAATCAGTGAGCTACTCTTTGTAGAGTTGCTACGAAATTTATGTTAATTTCCTGCGGATGAATAAGTTCCTAATATTGTTTTAATGAATTTCTATTTCGTGTTGTCTAGACTTAGCAATGTGGACATATCTAATTTTATTGTGGAAAGCACCACAACTTTTGCCTCGAACAAAACAAGGTATTTGGGTGAGACTGTAAGCACCTAAGATTTTTGTTTGATTCTTTTTTGAGTTTCCAGTTATCCTCTATTTCTTTGCTTCATTTTTACTGGTTTTGAAGCATTTGTTACTAATAACTTTTGCTGTTATTTTCCTTTCATGAGTTTGTATTTGTTTCTATTGCTGATCGACCGGCCTCTTTTTTTATACAAACATATAATTTCAGAGTACTTATCTATTAGGACATCCTTAGATTCATCTTTGTACAACTTTATACATGGTAATCCCATCTTCCGTCGCAACGCACGGGCAATTTTCCTAGTAATAATAAAGGGGCTATTACTTCTTACCATCATAGTAGTACGTTCCAAAATTTTCTTTCGTCCCTTCCTCCCCTAAAAAAACAAAAAATTCTTTCAGTCCGTCGTGCTCGAACCATTTTTATCTTTGCTGGGCCTCGATCCTTCGTCCATCGCTGGCTTAACTGGGCCTGAGAAATTGCAACGCTTCGCTGGGCCTGATCCTTCGTAGGCCACTCACTTTACTGGGCCTACAAATTTAAAAAAGAATTGCTGCAGTGAGGTATTGATCCCTCATACCTCCCATTTTAGCTACAATCGACTTTTGTTCCGGGTCGCCTTATAACTGATAATATCGTTGCTGTATATGAATGTCTGCACTTCATGAAGGGCAACAAAGCAGACAAACATCGTCATTATGCACTTAAGCTTCATATGATGAAGGCATATGGTAGGGTTGAATGGGGTTATCTTGAGAGCCATCATGCTCAAACTTGGCTTCTCTGAAAGATGGGTCACTATTGTTATGGACTTGGTCTGCTCGGTTTTGTTCAATGGAAAGAAATGGGATGAATTTAAATCTTCACGAGGTATTCGTCAAGGAGATCCTATCTCCCCTTACCTGTTTATGTTCGCAGCAAAGGGCATTTGATGCCTCCTTAAATCCACAGATCAGTCATCTCAGATGGGTGGAATTCAAGTTGCGCCTACGGCGCCCCTTGTTAACCACCTCTTATTTGTAGATGATAGCATGTTGTTATTCAAAGCAAATGGTGTAGGGGTGACTGAGGTATCAAACATGTTGAATAGTTATTGCAGGGCTTCTGGTCAGCTTATTAATGCTAACAAATCTTCAATTTTCTTCAGCAAATAATGCCCGACAGATGTCAAAGATGAGACCAAAAATATTCTTCAAGTGCCCAATGAAACTTTAAATGATAGGTACTTGGGTTTGCCCTCAAAACTTTTCTCTTCGGCTGGTAACGAGCCACTGGCTAGGGTATCTATTAGTCCAGAACCTGACGGCGCCGCTGGGCGATGTATCCCCTCTCCCACCTCTGACTCTCATCTCTCGATCCCCTTTCTTGCTATGAACCCTAGCTACTTGTATCCCTGATTCGATCAATTGAGAGTAAATCCTATCGCCTAGACACTAGATCCGTGTCATCTGGTAATCAGAGCCACCAATTCCACCAGAAATTTTCTCTTCCGCATCGCGAGCTGGCGCCGAAGACGCGCAGCATCAAGGAGATCATGGCGGGGACGGATGCCCAGAAGCAGTGGGAGGAGGCGGCGACGGAGCGAAGCGGCATCGCCAAGGCCCTCCTATCGATCCAGCAGACATTGGATAGGATGGCCCCCGCGGTCGCGAAGATGGAGCCCGCGGTCGCGAAGATGGAGCCGACGCTCGTCGCGCTCGAGCCGGACGTCCAGGATCTCGCGACCTGGCGACCCACCTGGACACGGCGGTGGGACGACTCCAAGCAGACCTCGGCGACATCCGGGCGCAGCTGGAGAAGATCGCGGCAGGCACCGCACCAGCCAACAGGCCGATGCCGAATTCCGTCACGGCGGACGCGCCACCGACCAACATCGAGCAAGGTGATGACGATCACGGGCACACTGGCCACCGCAGGGCTTTACTTCCACGGGCTTCGGCTAGTGAGGGACCGATCCACACTACGCCGTTCCTGGCCAATGGTACGTTCCTAACCCCGTTTCCTCCTCCCCCCTTCCTTAGAGTTGGGCGGTAGCAGTAATCAGGGTGGCACGGGAGGCCGTTTCGGCAACAAAATCATGGAGTGCCCTGAATTTGATGGCGACAATCCCACGGGTTGGCGCCTTCGTTGCGAAGCCTTTTTCGGTGTAAGTGGGCTTGAAACGCACGTCTGGGTGGACACTGCTATTGTTCACTTTACAGGGGCGGCTGCCTTGTGGTTAGAGTGGTCTAAAATGCATCTGAAGAGTGCTAACTGGGAGGGGTTTTGCATAGCTGTGCTAGACAAATTTGGGCGCTCTGAGTTTCAGTTCCTTCTGCGCAAGTTTTCAAAACTGAAGCAAACAGGCTCGGTTCTCGAATATGCCGAACAATTCAATTTATCCATGCACAGCCTGTTAGCGCATCATAGCTCTTGGGATCCCCTGTTCTTTACTACTCATTTTGTCGAAGGATTGCATCATGACATTAAAGTTGCTGTGATGCTTCATCGACCCCCAGACTTGGAAACTGCCGTCTCTTTGGCTGAATTGCAGGAGGAGGTGGTCGAGCTGGTGCGTTTGGAGCAGGAAAACAATGGCCCTTCTCGGTCGGGGAGCTCTCATACTCGAGCGGGGCGATTCACCTCGCGGCCTCCGCTGGCTGTCGCACTTCCAGTGCCCACACAGGCGGGGCGCACCTCACCAACGCCATCGCCACTCGAGACACGCCGCGGACTCGACATCGCCAAGACGCCCGCGGGTTCGTCTACGTCAGTGGACGACAAGCTCAAGGCCTTGCGCAACTTCAGAAAAGCACGCGGGCTATGCTTCACATGTGGCGAGCGTTGGGGGCCAGGGCATACTTGCGCCTTCACTGTACAACTGCACGTTGTCGAAGAGATGGTGGGCATGCTGTCGCCACCAACATCACCGGATCCCACACCGAGTGCTCAAGTGGATAGCTCAGAAGAAGATTTGTAATTGCTGTCAGCGGCTACTGTTACTGGTACAGAGGCGCCAAAGGCTTTCCGTCTTCATGGTCGAGTGGGTAACAAGGTGCTGCTAATGCTAGTGGACTCGGGCTCTTCTCATAGTTTTATCAATTTGGAGGTTGTGCAGAACTGGCCAGGGGTACAACCAATGCAACATCCACTGAAGGTGAAGGTGGCCGATGGGGCAGTTACCTTGTGTGATAAGGAATTGCCGGCGTGCGAATATCAGATCCAAGGGGAACAATTCCGATCCACATTCAAGCTATTTTCGCTCGGCTGCTACGATATCATATTAGGAATGGATTAGCTCGAGTCTCGAGGGTTGATGATAGTTAACTGGACTGAAAAATCAATGGCTTTTACACACGAAGGCAAGCAGGTGCAACTCCAAGGGATAGATAGCTCGGATATCATTTGTGAACCTATTTCATCCACTCAACTGAACCTGTTGCAAGCAAGGACAGCCATCGCGCATGTGTTGTTAGTAGCTGAGGTCAAAGCAGACATGGAAACAGCCCCGGTGCCAGCTGCTGTTCAAGCCTTGCTTGAGGAATTCAGCAGTTTGTTCGCAGAACCACAAGGTCTGCCATCATCGCGGGAGTTTGATCATTCTATTGATCTCATTCCAAGAGCTCAACCGGTGAACGTGCGACCATACAGGTATAACCCTGTCCAGAAAGACGAGGTCGAGGCACAAGTCCGCGAGATGCTACGCCAAGGAATCATTCAGTGCAGCCGCAGCCCCTTTTCTTCGCCTATTTTACTGGTGCAGAAAAAGGACGGAGAATGGAGATTTTGTGTCGACTACCGCCATTTGAATGCAATCACCATCAAAAATAGATACCCAATACCAATTATCGAGGAACTTTTGGACGAGCTGCATGGGGCGACAGTGTTCACTAGTCTTGATTTGAGATCGGGATACCACCAGATTCGGATGCGTCCAGGGGACGAGCCGAAGATAGCTTTCCAAACTCATCACGGGCACTTCGAGTTTAAGGTGATGCCATATGGAGTGACCGGAGGGCCGTTTACATTTCAGCAAGGCATGCACATTGTTCTAGGACCTCTGATTCGTCATGGCGTGTTAGTGTTCATTGACGACATCCTGGTGTTTAACAAAACCCTCCAGGAACATGTCCAGCTCTTGCGTGAGGTATTCCAGCGGCTGGCCAAATACTCTCTCAAGCTCAATGTCGGTGTCAAAACTGGCGGATCTCGGGTAGGGGGTCCCGAACTGTGCGTCTAGGCGGATGGTAACAGGAGGCAAGGGACACGATGTTTTACCCAGGTTCGGGCCCTCTTGATGGAGGTAAAACCCTACGTCCTGCTTGATTAATATTGATGATGTGTGTTACAAGAGTGGATCTACCACGAGATCAAGGAGGCTAAACCCTAGAAGCTAGCCTATGGTATGATTGTTATTCGTCCTATGGACTAAAGCCATCCGGTTTATATAGACACAGGAGAGGGCTAGGGTTACACAGAGTCGGTTACAATGGTAGGAGATCTACATATCTGTATCGCCAAGCTTGCCTTCCACGCCAAGGAAAGTCCCATCCGGACACGGGACGAAGTCTTCAATCTTGTATCTTCATAGTCTTGGAGTCCGGCCGATGATGATAGTTCGGCTGTCCGGACACCCCCTAGTCCGGAACTCCCTCAGTAGCCCCTGAACCAGGCTTCAATGACGACGAGTCCGGCGCGCATGTTGTCTTCGGCATTGCAAGGCGGGTTCTTCCTCCGAATAATTTATAGAAGATTGTGAACACCAGGATAGTGTCCAGCTCTGCAAAAATAAATTCCACGTACCCCCGTAGAGAGAATAATATTACACAAGTTCAATCTGCTGATGTATTTTGTGGCGTGATATCACACCACTACCAAGCCTTTACTCGAATTGTTTTTACCGCACCACCTCAGCGCGTTCAGCGAAGCGGTTTCCTTGGCACGTCCTGTCGAAGCAGAGATCGTGTCCCCCTTATTCCGGGATTCCCATCAATACGGACGTGGGTAACCCAACCGCGCCATTGATTGCGGCGCTTGGGAGATAAGCGAGTTTTATCAGGCCGGTGGAGACGCATGTTTCCGTCCGCCCATATAAGGGGATAAAGATCCAACCCTTTTACCTGCGCCTTCTTCCTCCTTGGCTTATCCATCTCCGCGAACTCGAGCTCCAGCGCCCAAGTCCGCTCATCTCACCTCAACCTTCTCCAAATATGTCCGGAGCAGGGGGCAAGTGGATGGCCTCCTCCGTCACGGAGGGGCATATCCAGAAGCTGCGCAGCGTCGGATACTTGTCCAGCGACATCCGCACCGGCTCCCCGACGAGGGAGAGCTCATCCCCACCCCCAGGCCCCATGAGAGGGTAGTATTCCTTCCCTATTTCCTCCGCGGACTGGGCTTCCCACTTCATCCCTTTGTTCGGGGGCTCATGTTCTACTAAGACCTAGATTTCCATGATCTGGCCCCGAATTTTATCCTCAACATCTCGGCGTTTATCGTCATGTGCGAGGCCTTCCTCTACATCCAGCCCCACTTCGGCTTGTGGCTCAAGACCTTCAGTGTCAAGCTGAAGGTTGTGAAGGGCAGCCAAGCGGAGTGCGGAGGCGCCATGGTGGGCAGGATGTCCCACGTTACGTGGCTGGAGGGCACTTTCGTGGAACCCATTAAGGGGTGGCAATCGGGGTGGTTCTACATCACCGAGCCGCGTGACCCTGATTGGGCAGCGGCCCCCGAATTTAGATCCGGCATCCCTACACGGCTCACCTCCTGGAAAGAGAGTGGCCGGATCTGGGGGGATTAGGAGGAGCTGACCAGACTCCAAGCCTGTATCCAGAAGCTGGTGGACAAGAAGCTCAAGCTTGTCAACGTAGTCCAGGTCATGCTCATCCGCCGGATTCTGCCGTGCCAACGACGGGGCTTCAACATGTGGGAGTTCAATCCGGCGCAGCACCAGACTCTGAGCGGGCTCTTCGACACTACGTACGAAGATGTCTGGAAGGTGCTGTTCAAAGGTGTCGAGGCTCCCGCATCCGCTACCGAAGATCGCGGATTCCGCTCGCAGCGTCCAGCTGACGAGGTAAGTGATTTTGTCACTTGTTTTCCATAGTTTGACTCTATGCGGGATCTAAACTCCCTTTACCTTTGACAGGACTGGCTGGCGAAGGCCGAACAGACTATCTGTCCAGCCCCATTGCCAGAGGACCCAGTGGACGCCCGCCTAATGGGGCTCCTGGCTCCGGCACCCCACGTGGTGCCGGAGAAGAAGGCCAAGAAGAAGGCCACGGGGACTCGGAAGAGTTCCCGTTTTCAGGTGCTATCGGATGATGAATCCGAGGCCGACTCCTCCCACCAAGGCGAGGAGGAGAAGAAAGCCTCTCCCCCAGCGGGGGGAGGGAAGAAAAGGAAGGCCTCTCCAACAAGGGAGGCCAAAGGGTCCAAGAAGGGAAAAACTCTTCCCCCGGACTGCTCCGCCAACGCCAATGATGACGACGAGGACTGGCCTCCAAGGGCCAAGCCCCTGGCGAGATCGTAAGTATCTGGACTCCCGAATAACTTCAAGGTTTATATTTTTCGCCACATAATGTCTTTCTAATGCCGCATACAACCCTGCAGTCCGCCTAAGGATGATCTTCCCGCTTCATCGAGCGGGTCCTTAGGTGCGTCGGATATGGATTCTCTTCCGACTGCCTCCACCCCCCGTGACGCGAACGATGCTAAGGTGGGATCCCAGGAAGGGACCCACCAGGAGGAGAGGACCCCAGAGGTGTCGCAGGACAACCTCCCGGACTTTGCACCGGACTCGGCCCCGGAACCCACAGTGGCTCCGGAGTCCGGCGGGCGACCCCTTCGCAAGAAGGGCAAGACCGTGACGCCGGCAGCCTCCGTCCAACCAGAGGCGCCGGATAGCTTGCTGGAGGCGCTCAATGGCGCCTCCATCAAAGAGGAACACCACACCGTTATGAGTGTGGTGATTCAGAAGGTGCAGCTCGCCAAGAGCGGGCTGACCGAAGCCTGCAGCAGCCTTCTAACAGGCTTTGAGGTAAGAATTTCAATATGTATAAAATGGTACCGTAGAGACAGTATCCCCTGATGCTCGGTTCGGTGTTCGGAAAGAAAAAGCCGGACTGAGGATCTAAAAAGATATACGCAGGAGTCATAATAAATATGTCAATATGGGATTGCAGGCTACGCTGCTGACCTCTGCCGCACTGACTGCGGAGGTCAATACTTTGAAGGAAAACCTTGAGTGGTCCGAGAACGAGCTCGGTCGTGCCAAAAAGCAGCTCGAGGACAAGGAAGGTGAGAAACACCTGAGTAAAATTATACCTTACAGAAAAGGATTTTGGTTGCAAAAAGAATGACAAGGATAACGTGGGTATTGCAGGGGCCACTAACGAGGTGGTGACCCTGAAAGAGGCGGTGGCCGCGGTCGAACGCAATGCGGCCGCGGAGCGCACCTAGCGAGAGAAGCAGGAGGCGCGGGTGGCGGAGGTACAGCAAGAGCTCCAGGATCTCGTGAAAAAACATGAGAGCCTGGAGCGTGACTCGAAGACTCGAGAGTCTGAGCTTGCAATGGCTCTTGAGAGTGCCAAAGCCGCTAAGGCCGAAGCCTACAAGGCCCTCCAGGAGATTGAGGCAGTGAAGAAAATAGCAGCGGGTAAGGCATTTTTAATGCAAAGTAAGCATGTGAGTGTTAATTACCTGTTGCTTACCCGAATTCGGAGCTCTCCAGGAGCATTCACAGATCTTCCTCGCAGCGTGTCCGATGCTGCCGCATTCTACCGGGCCAAGGAGGGGAGCTCGACTGAGAAGGTCTTCTGGTCTCAGTACGCTGAGGCCGGACATCCGGTGCCCCTTAGCGACCAGCTAAAGCAGCTGGTCGAGCTCCACAAGGCGGCCGAACAGGCCATGAAGGGCCTCATAGTTCGGCTGTGGCCCAAGGAGGCCATGCCTGGGAGCTACTTCGGCCTGGTGCGGCGGTTGGTGGATGCGTGCCCGTGGGTGGAAGTCATCAAGCACTCCGCCTGTATTGAGGGTGCCCGTCGGGCCCTTGCCCACGCAAAGGTGCATTGGGGCAAGATGGATGCCCAGAAGCTTGTGACGGACCCGCCACCAGAGGGCAAGGAGCATCGCACGCCCGAGATGTATTATAAGAGTGTGCTGAAGGGCGCCCGCACTATTGCGGGGAAGTGCTCCAAAGATGTAATTTTTGAGTAAACTCGCATTTTGTTATCCTGTGCGCTTGAAAAATGAGTTCATGTGCGCTAAGCAACGCTTGTTAATTTAAAATATTACCTTCTGTGCGGCTGTTTATCAAATCTGAGATATGGCAAGTCGTCGGCTTCAGCCCCCATGCCACGAGTGCTGGGGTGTTCGGGATAAACTTGAGCACTCTTGTTCCCATTTTTGGGTCCATCTAGGGAGGCGCTCAACACAGCAAACAAGGCAACCGAACTTATAATGCTTGAATACTCTCACTTAGCCATAGAATTCTATAATTTTAAATTTTGGCGAAGCCCCTAGTCTTCGGAAGGCCGAATTTGGGGCGCTATCCACGCCAAGGCCGGACAAGATCCGGCTCCTCGCTCTAAGCGGCATAAGTCTTTAAGGACTCACAAAAAACCTCTTCGAACAGCGACCGGCTCTCGCCTCATCATGACGGTCAGTTTTAGCTTTCTCCACTGAGGCGTTAACCCAGCTCAACTGGGGCGCAATCGCAGTGGTTCTCCCAGTGCTACCTTAGCCGATATAACGGAACGTAAGGTACCAAAACATGGGAGCCGGGCAAACCCAACTATTGACCCAAGACATGATTCGGAGCCGATGCATATAATGCTATAAGTTCGGGGTGCCGCACTTGTGAAAGTGTTCGGACTTATCACACCATGATGCGGGGAACATAAGCCCTTGGTGTGTTTTAACCGTACCAAAGTGTACGGGTGCAACATGTCGTAAATGAACATATGTATGAAAACGAAATGCAATGATAAGCAAAAAAGGTGCTGCATTGTTTTATTCTATAAGTGCTACTATGAATGCAGAACGATACAAATAGTGGGATAAGCAAGGGATGAGACTGTTAAACATGTCCCCCTCCAGGGGTAGGCTGCGGATTGGTGTATAAAAATGCTCGTAATGGAGACCACCTGTATATTCGTTGTAGCCTTTATCCTTCCCTGGTTGTTGTATCGTGAGTTCGGCAGGTCTGCTGCCGGACAGGGCCTCTGACGAACGGAGTCCTGTGAGTAAAAAATAAAAGGTAAAAATAAAAAAGAACGACACACTTGAGAGGCCCTGGTTTGGTTGAGCCGCAGTCTGGGCTTATCGTGGTCGTGCCCCTCTCCCCATGCCCATGGTATCTTCAGAGTGTAATGGTGTACGCGAAGGACCTGCTTTGACGTTTTGCAGGGGCTGGGGTTGGGGCCGCACTACTACGCGTGCTCGGAACGTGCCAGGTGGTCTTGTTGTAGGTTACTCCGGGCGCGCTTAGCTATGTCCGGCCGCTTAACGGACGGACTCAAGAACTGCCTTAAGAGGCTGCATTGTACTTCTGCCGCGAGAGCCGCTGTGTGTTCCTCCGTTCGAAGAGAACGTTCAGTGTTTCCGTTGACCGTGATGACTCCTCGAGGGCCTGGCATCTTGAGCTTGAGGTATGCGTAGTGCGGCACCGCGTTGAATTTTGCAAACGCGGTACGTCCGAGCAAGGCATGATAGCCGCTGCGGAACGGGACTATGTCGAAGATTAACTCCTCGCTTCGGAAGTTATCCGGGGATCCGAAGACCACTTCCAGTGTAACTGAGCCTGTACAATTGGCTTCTACACCTGGTATGACGCCTTTAAAGGTCGTCTTGGTAGGTTTAATCCTTGAGGGGTCTATGCCCATTTTGCGCATTATATCCTGATAGAGCAGGTTCAGGCTACTGCCGCCGTCCATCACGACTCTGGTGAGGTGAAATCCATCGACGATTGGGTCCAAGACCAATGCGGCGAATCCGCCGTGGCGGATGCTGGTGGGGTGGTCCCTTCGGTCAAAAGTGATCGGGCAGGAGGACCATGGATTGAACTTCGGGGCGACTGGCTCCATCGCGTATACATCCCTGAGTGCACGCTTCCGCTCCCTTTTAGGTATGTGCGTTGCGTATATCATGTTCACCGTCCGCACCTGTGGGGGGAAACCCTTCTGTCCTTTATTGTTCGGCGGTCGGGTCTCTTCCTCATCATCGCTATGCAGCCCCTTGTCATTGTTTTCGGCAATTAACTTGCCCGCCTGCTTGAATACCCAAAAGTCCCTATTGGTGTGGTTAGCTGGCTTTTCGGGGGTGCCGTGTATCTGGCACGAGCGGTCGAGTATTTGGTCCAAATTGGACGGACCCGGAGCAGTTCTTTTGAATGGCTTTTTCCGCTGACCGGGTTTAGAGCCTCTGAATCCGGCATTGACTGCCGTATTCTCGCTATTGTCGCCGTTGATGCGGCGCTTGTTTTTGTTACGACGCGACCTGCCATTTCGGTCCTTGAAATCCGGACTGCCAGAATGTTTGCTGAGGTTGTTGCTGCGTGCTAGCCAGCTATCCTCACCCGCGCAGAAGCGGGTCATCAGTGATGTGAGGGCTGCCATGGATTTCGGCTTTTCTTGTCCCAGGTGCCGGGCAAGCCACTCGTCGCGGATGTTATGCTTGAAGGCTGCGAGGGCCTCCGGATCCGGACAGTCGACGATTTGGTTTTTCTTGGTTAAGAACCGTGTCCAGAATTGTCTGGCCGATTTGTCTGGCTACTGAATTATGTGGCTTAGGTCATCAGCATCTGGTGGTCGCACATACGTGCCTTGGAAGTTATCGAGGAATGCGGCTTCCAAGTCTTCCCAACTCCCAATTGACTCTGCTGGCAAGCTGTTAAGCCAATGCCGGGCTGGTCCTTTAAGCTTGAGGGGGAGATATTTGATGGCGTGAAGATCGTCACCGCGGGCCATGTGGATGTGAAGAAGATAGTCTTCGATCCAAACCGCGGGGTCTGTTGTGCCATCGTAAGATTCGATATTCATGGGTTTAAACCCTTCGGGGATTTGATGATCCATTACTTCATCTGTGAAGCATAGTGGGTGTGCGGCGCCTCTGTACTGGGCGATATCACGACGGAGCTCAGAAGAACTTTGCCTGTTTTGTTCGACCCAGCCGGACTTATTGTGTCCGGCGCGACGGCTGTCGTCACGTACCGTGGGGCGCCCACGCGATCCATAGATCGATCTCGATTGTCTTGCCTTATCCTCCAATATATCTCGCAAGTCCGGAGCGTTCCCCTGTGGCCTTGTGCTTTTCGAGCGATGCCGGGGTACGGGTCTAGTGAAGGGCCTAGAGGCCTCTCTGTCGCGACCACGGGGTGGTCGGTCAGCCGTATTGTCTCCTGGTGATGCGGGTTCATATACTTCCTCCTCTAATCGGGGAAGCAACTTGCGTTTAAGGTAGCTTTTGGAGGGGCGTTCGAGCTCATGCTCTTCGGCCGCGAGGACTTCAGTCAATCTGTCGGCTAGCAGATCTTGATCAGCTCTAAGTTGTTGCTGCTTTTTCCTGAGGCTGTTCGCCGTGGCCATAAGCCTGCGTTTAAAATGCTCGTGTTCGACGGGATCCTCAGGCATGACGAATTCATCATCGTCGAGGCTTGCCTCGTCTCCGGAGGGAGGCATATAATCCTCTACCTCTTCTTCTGCCGCTCTCTCATGAGGGCTGGCGTCTCCGTCCTCCTGTGCTGCATCTTGCTGGAGTGGGTTATCTTCGGCACTGTCCGGTGTATTATTATCTCCGGTGCCGGAGTCTTCATTCTTGTTGTGGCAGGATTTAGAGCGGCGCCGCTGACGCCGGCGCTTGGGCTGCTCCTTGGAGGGGTCATCCTCCGCTGTTTCTTCGCCGTTCCCATCCTTTGGGATATCCACCATGTGTTGGGGAACGTAGTAATTTCAAAAAATTTCCTACGCACACGCAAGATCATGGTGATGCATAGCAATGAGGGGAGAGTATGATCTACGTACCCTTGTAGATCGCAACGGAAGCGTTGACACAACATAGAGGAAGTAGTCGTACGTCTTCTTCCCGATCCAACCGATCCAAGCACCGTTACTCCGGCACCTCCGAGTTCTTAGCACACATACAGCTCGATGACGATCCTCGGGCTCCGATCCAGCAAAGCTTCGGGGAGGAGTTCCGTCAGCACGACGGCGTGGTGACGATCTTGATGTTCTACTGTCGTAGGGCTTCGCCTAAGCACTGCAACAATATGACCGAGGTGGAATATGGTGGAGGGGGGCACCGCACACGGCTAAAGAACGATCACGAGGATCAACTTGTGTGTCCATGGGGTGCCCCCTGCCCCCGTATATAAAGGAGTGGAGGAGGGGAGGGCCGGCCCTCTACTATGGCGCGCCCTGGGGAGTCCTACTCCCACCGGGAGTAGGATTCCCCTTTTCCTAGTCCAACTAGGAGTCCTTCCATGTATTAGGAGTAGGAGACTAGGAAGGGGAAGAGAGAAGGGAAGGAAGGAGGGGGTGCGGCCCCTCCCCCTAGCCCAATTCGGACTAGGCCATGGGGGGGCGCGCAGCCTGCCCTAGGCAGCCCCTCTCTCTTTCCCGCAGGGCCCAATAAGGCCCAATACTTCTTCCCGGCGAATTCCCGTAACTCTCCGGTACTCCGATAAATACCCGAATGACTCGGAACCTTTCCGAACTCCGAATATAGTCGTCCAATATATCGATCTTTACGTCTCGACCATTTCGAGACTCCTCGTCATGTCCCCGATCTCATCCGGGACTCCGAACTCCTTCGGTACATCAAAACTCATAAACTCATAATATAACTGTCATCGAAACCTTAAGCGTGCGGACCCTACGGTTCGAGAACAATGTAGACATGACCGAGACACGTCTCCGGTCAATAACCAATAGCGGGACCTGGATGCCCATATTGGCTCCTACATATTCTACGAAGATCTTTATCGGTCAGACCGCATAACAACATACGTTGTTCCCTTTGTCATCGGTATGTTACTTGCCCGAGATTCGATCGTCGGTATCCAATACCTAGTTCAATCTCGTTACCGGCAAGTCTCTTTACTCGTTCCGTAATACATCATCTCGCAACTAACTCATTAGTTGCAATGCTTGCAAGGCTTATGTGACGTGCATTACCGAGAGGGCCCAGAGATACCTCTCCGACAATCGGAGTGACAAATCCTAATCTCGAAATACGCCAACCCAACATCTACCTTTGGAGACACCTGTAATGCTCCTTTATAATCACCCAGTTACGTTGTGACGTTTGGTAGCACCCAAAGCGTTCCTCCGGCAAACGGGAGTTGCATAATCTCATAGTTATAGGAACATGTATAAGTCATGAAGGAAGAAATAGCAACATACTAAACGATCGGGTGCTAAGCTAATGGAATGGGTCATGTCAATCAGATCATTCAACTAATGATGTGACCTCGTTAATCAAATAACAACTTCTTTGTCTATGGTTAGGAAACATAACCATCTTTGACTAACGAGCTAGTCAAGTAGAGGCATACTAGTGACACTCTGTTTGTCTATGTATTCACACATGTATTATGTTTCCGGTTAATACAATTCTAGCATGAATAATAAACATTTACCATGAAATAAGGAAATAAATAATAACTTTATTATTGCCTCTAGGGCATATTTCCTTCACCATGTATATGTCATATGATGAGGTGGCTTTCCAGTGCCCAGTAGGCGCTGGTTCTTGGTCGTCTCCGGCATCTTCGTCCATACCGTCGATGTCTTCGGAGTCGTAGTCTAGCATGTCGGTTAGATCGTCGACAGCGGCTACCAAGTCGGTGGTGGGTGGGCTTTGAATTTCTTCGTCGTCCGCATCCCAACCGTCCTGACCGCAGTCCGGCCAGGGCTCTCCTGATAACGAGAGATACTTTAGCGAACTCAAGATGTCGCCGAAAGGTGAGTCTTGAAAGATGTCCGATGCGGTGAACTCCATGATCGGCGCCCAATCGGATTCGATCGGAGGGGGCGCGGGAGGTTCGGAGTCCGGCAAGGAGTCCGGCACCTCGGAGTCACAAGCTTCATGAGGGACAAGGTCATTGTTCGGCTCTATCGCCGTAGAGGTTGCAGCCCCGAGGCGATGTCTAGCCATCCGTCCTCGATCTGCACAGCCGGCTCTGAATTGAAGATCGGAGCGGGTTCTAGTGCGGCCTCCAGGGTACTGTCCGGTTGCAGAGCTAGATCATGCTTGTCGTGACAGTGCGGCACGCTCGGCTGTGGCTTGAATCCGTCGAGGATCAAGTCCCCGCGGATGTCCGCCGTGAAGTTTAAACTTCCAAATCTGACCTGACGGCCAGGGGCGTAGCTTTCGATCTGCTCCAGATGGCCAAGAGAATTGGCCCGCAGTGCAAAGCCGCCGAATACAAAGATCTGTCCGGGGAGAAAGGTCTCACCCTGGACCGCGTCGTTGATGATGGTCGAAGTAGCCATCGAGCCTATCGGTGACGACACAAAGGAACTCTCAATGAAAGCACCAATGTCGGTGTCAAAACCGGCGGATCTCGGGTAGGGGGTCCCGAACTGTGCGTCTAGGCGGGTAATAGGAGACAAGGGATACGATGTTTTACCCAGGTTTGGGCCCTCTTGATGGAGGTAAAACCCTACGTCCTGCTTGATTAATATTGATGATGTGTGTTACAAGAGTGGATCTACCACGAGATCAAGGAGGCTAAACCCTAGAAGCTAGCCTATGGTATGATTGTTGTTCGTCCTATGGACTAAAGCCATCCGGTTTATATAGACACCGGAGAGGGCTAAGGTTACACAGAGTCAGTTACAATGGTAGGAGATCTACATATCCGTATCGCCAAGCTTGCCTTCCACGCCAAGGAAAGTCCCATCCGGACACGGGACGAAGTCTTCAATCGTGTATCTTCATAATCTTGGAGTCCGGCCGATGATGATAGTTCGGCTGTCCGGACACCCCCTAGTCCGGAACTCCCTCACTCAAGATCAAGAAATGTGCCTTTGCACAGCCGCAGCTCAGGTACTTGGGACATGTAATCAGTGCGGATGGAGTACACACTGACCCCAAGAACATTGAGAAGGTCCAAGCATGGGATCCGCCCACCTCGGTGAAGGAGTTGCGTCAGTTTTTGGGATTGGCCGGGTATTACCGCTGGTTCATCAAGCACTATGGGGTGATCAGCCGTACGCTCACAGATCTTTTGAAGAAGGCGTGCCATTTTAGTGGACAGACACATGTGAGCAAGCATTCCAGACCCTGAAACGAGCACTGACTTCAGCTCCAGTGCTGGCATTGCCGGATTTCAAGCAGCCTTTCACGGTGGAGACCGATGCATCGGACGTTGGTATCGGTGTTGTGCTGATGCAACGCCACCACCCAATCGCGTTTTTGAGTTAGGCGCTTGGACCTCGACACCGGATGTTATCTACCTATGAGAAGGAGTGCCTAGCGATCTTACTGACGGTGGAACGATGGAGACCATACCTGCTGCAACCTGAGTTCACCATACGCACCGACCATCGTAGCCTGACTTGTCTGGATGAGCAGCGAGTGACCACACCCTGGCAGCACAAGGCATTGTCAAAACTGTTGGGGCTTCAATACAAAATTGAGTATCGCAAAGGAGCAACCAACTTGGCTGCTGACGCATTATCACGCAGACCAGCGGGGTCCAATTGTGCCATCACAGTCTGTGTTCCCGCGTGGCTAACCCAAGTCAAGCAAGGGTATGAGATGGACCCCAGTTGTAGGGATATGTTGACTAAGGCTAAACAAGGGATCGCCCTCAAGGGACCCTTTCAAGTGACAGGAGGGCTCATCCGGTACAAAGGAAGAGTGTGGCTGGGTCAAAACAAAGAGGCTCAAGACAAAGTTCTTCAGGAGCTGCACTCAGGGGCCATCGGTGGGCACTCGGGGGGTTCAGGCGACATACAACCGCATTATCAGGCTATTCGCATGGCCCAAACTGAAACAAGTCGTTAAGATATTTGTGGGCAATTGTGCAATTTGCAAACAAGCCAAGCCAGAGCATGTCAAGTATCCCGGCCTCCTCCAACCGCTGCCCATACCAGAGCAGGCTTGGGAAATGGTGACCTTGGACTTTGTAGAAGGGCTGCCAAGATCAAAAGGCTACAACTCAATCCTAGTGGTCGTGGATAAGCTGACACGGTACGCTCATTTCATTCCACTCCGGCACCCGTTCTCCGCACTGCAAGTGGCTAAGGCATACATGGAGAACGTCTTCAAGCTCCACGGGCCCCCGGACAAGATGGTTTCAGATCGGGACCACATCTTCACTAGCAGGGTGTGGCAAGAGCTGGCCAAACTGACACGGACCACCCTGAACATATCATTAGCGCGGCACCCACAGACCGACGGGACTACTGAGAGAGTCAACCAGTGCATGGAGCTGTACTTGAGATGCTTCGTCCACAATTGTCCGAGCAAATGGGCTGACTGGCTGGCGTTGGCGGAGTTCTGGTACAACACATCGTACCATTCTGTGCTCAAGTCCTCCCCTTTCGAGGTGCTGTATGGCCACAAACCCCGATTCTTCGGCATCACAAACATCGCGGATGATACAGTGTCTGATCTGGCGGCATGGACAAAAGATCGAGCAATAGTGCTGCAGTCCCTGAAGCAACATTTACACCGCGCCCGACAAGTGATGAAGGCTAAGGCAGACCAGAAGAGATCGGATCGAGTGTTCGCAGTTGGGGATTGGGTGTACCTCAAACTCCAACCGTACGCGCAATCATCGGTCGCGGCTCGAGCTAACCACAAACTAGCTTTTCGGTTCTTTGGTCCATTTCAGGTTACTGGGCGCGTCGGCGAGGTTGCATACAGATTGGCGCTGCCGGAGCAGGCCAAGATCCACCCTGCCATCCACGTCTCCCAGCTTCGCGTGGGCGTGCCTCCGAACACACAAATCATGCCGCAGCTGCCGGTTCTCGACGAGGATCTTCTACACTTCCAAGTACCAGCAGCCATCCTTCAACGCCGCGACATACAACGCGGGGTGCGGCAGATACCGCAGGTGCTGGTTCACTGGTCTGGCTTTCCGGAGTCGCTGGCTACCTTGGAAGATGAAGTACCTCTCCGCGCCAGATTTCCTCGAGCCTTGGCTTGGGGACAAGCCAAAATGCAAGGGGGGGGGAATGTCACGGGAACTATTGAAGGCCAAGGCCTAGCACCGCCAGCCCGGCCCAAGAGGATCATCAAGCCCAACCGGCAAGTGACTGGGCCAGCGTGGAGCAAGTGAGACTACTTAAGGCAAGACGAGACACTGGCTAGGGTATCGATTAGTCCAAAACCTGACGGCGCCGCTGGGCGATGTATCCCCTCTCCCACCTCTGACTCTCATCTCCCGATCCCCTTTCTTGCTATGAACCCTAGCTACTTGTATCCCTGATTCGATCAATTGAGAGTAAATCCTATCGCCTAGACACTAGATCCGTGTCAGCCACTCACTGTACTGGGCCTACAAATTAAAAAAGAATTGCTACAGTGAGGTATTGATCCCTCGACCTCCCATTTAGCTACAATCGACTTTTGTTCCAGGTCGCCTTATAACTGATAATATCGTTGCTGTATATGAATGTCCTCACTTCATGAAGCGCAACAAAGTAGTCAAACATCGTCATTGTGCACTTAAGATTCATATGATGAAGGCATATGGTAGGGTTGAATGGGATTATCTTGAGAGCCATCATGCTCAAACTTGGCTTCTCTGAAAGATGGGTCACTATTGTTATGGACTTGGTCTTCTCAGTTTTGTTCAATGGAAAGAAATGGGATGAATTTAAATCTTCACGAGGTATTCGTCAAGGAGATCCTATCTCCCCTTACCTGTTTATGTTCGCAGCAGAGGGCATTTGGTGCCTCCTTAAATCCACAGATCAGTCATCTCAGATGGGTGGAATTCAAGTTGCGCCTACAACGCCCCTTGTTAACCACCTCTTATTTGTAGATGATAGCATGTTGTTCTTCAAAGCAAATGGTGTAGGGGTGGCTGAGGTATCAAACATGTTGAATAGTTATTGCAGGGCTTCTGGTCAGCTTATTAATGCTAACAAATCTTCAATTTTCTTTGGCAAATAATGCCCGGTAGATGTCAAAGATGAGATCAAAAATATTTTTCAAGTGCCCAATGAAACTTTAAATGATAGGTACTTGGGTTTGCCCTCTGATATAGGCTCTTCTAGACAGGGGGCTTTCAAATATTTAAAGGACGGAGTAAGGAACAAGGTTAAAGGATGGATGACAAAACTTTTCTCTTCGGCTGGTAAAGAGGTTTTGATCAAGTCAGTGGCTCTGGCGGTTCCAGTTTACTCTATGTCATGTTTCAAATTATCGAGAGGCTTATGCGAGCACATGAATAAACTCATATGACAATTTTGGTGGGGAAGCAAGGAAGGCCAAAGGAAGCCGTCATGGTTTTCTTGGAAGGACAAGACCCAACCAAAGTTTCTAGGTGGATTGGGATTCAGGGATTTAGAGCTCTTCAACCTAGCGATGCTTGCTAAGCAGGTATGGCGCATTCTACACTATCCTGACACTCTTATGTTCCATGATGTTGAAAGATATTTATTTCCCCGCTGGTAATATTATGTCAGCCAAAGTTGGGAACCCTCCTTCATAGAAATGGCGAGCAATAATTGAAGGAAGAGATGTGCTACACCAAGGCTTGATCCGAAGAGTTGGGGACGGTTCTTCAATCGATATTTGGTCGAACAACTGGATCCCTAGAGATGAAAACATGAGACCGATTGTGTGCCTCGCGGCGGTCCGCCCCACCCTAGTTAGTGAGCTCATAAATCATGTTGAGGTCTCATGGAATAGGGAGGTATTACAACAAACTTTTCTCCCTGCCGATGTGGACGTAATCTTGAGCATACTGCTTTGTACAAGAAATAATGAGGATTTCTGGGCACGGAATTTTGATAATAACGGTTTGTTCATAGTGAGGTCAGCGTACCACATGGTCACCCACACAAAGCACCGACGGGAGACTTGGCTCGATGGGCGTCAGAGCTCCTCCAATTCTGGAGCTGAGGAGAATGGATGGAAGCAGCTCTGGCAGGTGGACGTCCCAGGAAAGCTACGCAATTTTTTGTGGAGACTAGCAAAGCATTCCATTCCGACTGAAGACGTCTGGCATCATCGACATATGTCACGGTCTGATAGCTGTCAGTGTGGAGCGACAGACTCGTGGCATCATTCCCTACTCGAGTGCACGACGACGAGGTGTGTCTAGGCTTTGGTTGATGGCGACCTATTTCACCACTTAATTGCTAAACGGACCCAAGCACAAAACATTGGTTATTTGGGATGATGGATACTTTATCACATGACAAGTTTGTCACCCTCATGGTGACTCTCTGGGCTATATGAACAGCAAGGCGGAAGGCCATCCGTGAGTCTATTTTCCAAAGTTCTCTTGCCACACATATGTTCATTCAACGCTTCATTGCTAAATTGGAGAGCATCAAGAATGCCCCTAGACCGATGAGACCTACTCCAGTTGCAAATGTTCGGCTGCACCAGGTTTGGACGCCTCCTCCAGCAGGGATGTTTAAGTTCAATGTGGACGGAGGGCTCTCCCAAGATGGCTCCATGGGCGCATCGTGTGATGTATGCTGTGATGACAAGGGCCTTCACTTAGGTCCTCGGCGATGGTCTTTACAGGCATTAATGACCCGGTCTGTATTGAAACACAAGCATGTCGAGAAGCGCAAGCACATGCCCAAGACCTGAATCTAGGAAGAATCATCATCTCATGCGATAATAAGAGTGTTGTCAATGATATAAAGCATGGTTCACAAGGGAAGAACAACGCAATATTCAAGAGATCAATGCGAATCAACAGCTTTTTGAAGCATGTGATATCATCTTCGAAGGTAGGGACACAAACAAAGAAGCTCATAGCTTGGTTAAATTTTCGGTTTCTCTTAACCAGGGTCGACACTTGTGGCTGGGCTATCCACATAACCCTTTTGTATTCCTTTGAACTTCCCAATTAATTAATAAAGTGTCTTGCACCCCTAAGAAAAATCTAGCAGATTAGATAGAGTCCAACTAATCTAGACTAGCAGGTGTGCATGACAAAGTTTGTTCTCTCTATTAAATTGTACCACATCGCCCCCTTAAAGCCAACTCCACTGATTTATATAGTTCTTCTGTTACTTGGGTACCATCAACCCAATAAGCCAGCTCCGGAAGCTCTAAGCACAGGATGAGGAGATGATTTTAGAATGAGTCCCAAACTATAAAATCTAATGATTGAAAATAATTAACTTCCTCATGTGCTGATATGGTTAAACGACCCAATGAGAGAAGATGCTTATTAAAGGAGTAACGCTGTTACTATAATTAAACGGACGCATGTACCAATGGGAAAGAAGGGAAGAGGCTTTAAGGAGTAGACATTGTTACTAAAATAAAACGGATGCATGTACTATGTGCAAATGGGAAAGAAGAGAAGAGGCTTATTAAAGGAGGACACTGTACAACAATTAAAGGAGGACGCTGCTAAAATGGAAATCGCGCTGGATCGAGTGAGCAGTGTCCAACCAATCGAGTAAGTAGTATTGGTAGAAATCAGGGAAGGAAAAAAAAGTATCTTCATACTTGTTCAGACTTTGCTGAATCATCTCTGAAGTGTGTTCATAAATCTGGCTAATTCCGAACATAGAATTGTTTTTCTGCTATTTCTGCTTTGGAAATAAATTCAACTCTGCATGCTTACATGTAGCTAGATTCCTAATAAACAAGTGTTTTGGCACATTATATCAAAACAGAACTGCTAATGATTGAGTTCCATATGTATTGTTTCGCAATCTGAACATATTTCAGAACCTAATTAAAGAAGTGTCTCTGATGTCAGAATTCAGTCTGAATCATGACAAAAAACAAACTCAAAATGATTAGGAGGGACTATTACGATGCATTACTGGTCTGTACCATGCGAGGGAATCTGTGATATACAAGTAAAACACATGCCGATGAGAAGGCGATCTCTAACGAAAAATTAGCCCACTCATTATGGACAGAAAACATTGATAATTAGCTCACAAATATCGAACCTACTTTGCTGCTTGTGTAGGTTTGATTCAATAGATTGTAAAATCTATTCCGATTCCTTTTTTTCTTCATGCATATCATCCTGTTAACTCTGATGTATCTCAGCCAAGGAAGATATGCACATAATTGGTATTCACTTATGCCATATTGTTTTTGTAAATTAGTTGATATGAAGAAGATAACTACTACTCCCTCTGTAAATTAATATAAGATCTTTTAGATCACTTAGTGATCTAAAAGATCTTATATTAGTTTATAGAGGGAGTACTTGATCTCATTCCTGTCATTTGGGGTATATGCTTGGCAGGCTGTTTTTCTTTGGCCCTGGAAAATAGAAGGTGCAAAATTGTGCTTATTTTCAATACAGATTTTCCCCTTAAAAAATTGTTTCTATTTGTCACGATGATTCGATTAAATCATAATACTAAAGAACTGTACGTATGTATGTACCCATGTGAATTGTTGTGGGATGTTTTTATTTTATCATAAAGTATTTGGCACACCAGTGTCCTAAAATGCTTGCAAGAGTAGAGAATGAAAGTTTGTTTCGATTTAAGATGCATATTATTCACCCCGTGAGCTTACTTAGTTGGTGCACATATCATGATGATTGCTGCACGGGCATCTTATGTGTTATCTTACCACTGGCTTTGCAAATTCATCAATATCATTTAAGTAATCAATATCTGATTAGGTAGGATCATTTATATCATTTCATTTGTATTTGGAGATGGATGTATCATAATGGTCATACATGATTCCATCATTAATCAAGCTATTCTTCATCATGTATTGGAATCTTGGATTGCCTACAAATCTAAAAATTAATTTACCACTCAAACAACTTTGCAAGTAACAAAAAAATATTAAAGGTACTCACAAGTACCAACCACATTTCTTGAAAAACATACATTTTCACATATAAAACCTTTCTATCAATCTCCCTCCAAAGACCTACTCCCTCTGTTCCTAAATATAAGTCTTTGTAGAGATATCACTATGGACCACATACGGATGTATATAGATGCATTTTAAGTGTAGATTCACTAATTTTGCTCTGTATCTAGTCTATAGTGAAATCTCTACAAAGACTTATATTTAGGAACGGAGGGAGTAGGTCATAGTAGCACTTCTCCTCCAGGATCATATTTATCTATTTTCTACCCGTTGAAACGCACGAACTCTTTTGCTATAATAATAAAGGGGCTATTGCTTCTGGCGGTACGTCACAAAAATTGCCACCCAAAGTTGCAAAATACAACGCACCTATAAGTGAAAACAATGTTTCACATACGGGAAACTTCCGCCTGGGCCGGCCCATGCAGTAGAGACCTCCTATACTTCGCTATGCACAAATATGTCGGCCCATCTCCAGGCGGCCTGTTTTTTAATTTTATTTCTTCCTTTATCTTTTTTTTTCTACTTTAAATAATTTGGGACCTCAAATAAGTTTCAAAAATTAATTAAATGAGATATTTGAAATAAAACTTTTAATAAATCATAAAATGTTTGTGGATTCAAAAAATGTTCGCGATATTGTAAAAAAAATATTTGCTTATCCGGAAAATGTTCGAAATTTTGAAAACAAATGTCCGTGAACTGAAAAAATTCATGATTTTTAAGAAGTTGATGTAATAAATTTTTCAATGAAATTGAACAAAATTTTGCCAATTCAATAAATGTTTAGGAATGGAAAAAAATCCTAAAAAAAATTCAAAAATGGTTTGTGACTGACAAAATAATGTATTCATTCATAAAATGTCCGCACATTCAAAAAATGATCATGCATTTTAAAAAACCTTCGTTGAATAAAAAAATGTTCATGGATCTCAAAAATTATTCCACCAATTTACAAAATGATGTTCGTTGATTCAAGTAAATCGTTTTAAAAAATGTTCACAATTTTTAAAAAATTGTTTGAAAATAGTGTAAAATGTTCATTAGTTCCAAAAATGTTCTTTCTTTCAGAAAATATACAAATATTAATAAAAGTGTTCACGAATTTGAAAAATGCTCCCGATTTTAAATATGTTCATGAGTTTTAAAAAATGTTCATGATTTCAAAAATTGTTCTTGATTTCACGAAATTGAGAGTGATAGTGCATCTCGATGATGCAGCAAAAATGTGGTCATGGTCATTGGAGATTATGATTTTGTTTCCTGTTGCAACGCACGGGCCCTTTTGCTAGTAGTATGTATATTTGGGAAAGTGATTTTCCAAAGGGCCTGGTTACATGCTAGTCCAAAAGAATAAGGGGTCAGTCGATTTTACCAACCATTGGCGAAATCAAAGGTGGAGATTCCTTCTTCAACCTTTTGTTGCCTTCCCCTCCACGCTAAACCACCACTGGCCAAAGCATCTGCTTCCGCCGCCCGTGGCCGGCGACGCTCCCGTGCAGAGAGATGGCGGGGTAGCCCTCTGGCGAGCTCCTTTCTTCTCCTTTCTTCCCTCCGGCCTCCCTCATGCGAACCTCTTTGCCCTTCTTAGAATCAATTGACCACAAATGCTAAAGTTAGTCGATTGACATGTTACTTGATGTGATGATTTGTTGAGCAGATTATGCGGAACATTTAGACCCTTGAGCCCTTTTTGATCTATCTTTATGTCTCTAAAATTGAGCTTTTTAAACTGATAGATTCCTAGCAAGCCATCGCGCCATCGCTTTGTTCTTGTGTATCTAAAGAGAGATAACTGTGCTAGTACTAGTTCACTTTGTGTGGTAGTAGAAAGAATGCTAAGTAGAGTGAAGTTTACATGGACGATCTTTTGCAGCTGAGCACTTCGTGTTACAAGGAGATGCTGCTACCAAGGTGTTACGCCATTCAAGTATCTAAACCCAGCTTTTTAAAACTGAGAGATACTTGGTTTATCTACTGCAAGTAAATTAGTTATATGGATGCACATGAGGGTATACCAAACCCCGTTCATCGCAGCTTCCATTTAATTCAGACATGCTTCTTTCAGTTGTTCCTGCAGGAAGGGACGTTGGATCCCTTGCAGAGCGCGCAGCAGCAGCAACTGTTGCTACTAAGCGATTATAGGCGATCAGTTAGAGATGCCATGGCCCCGTTTGATGTTCAACCAGCATTGAAACCCATATAAAGTACTCCCTCCGTCCCAAAATAAGTGTCGCTGAATACTAAATCAGCAACACTTACTTTGGGACGGAGGATAACTCTGTACTAAATCAGCGACACTTTGGGGCGGAGGGAGTAGAATTTTATTCGTATATTACATGTTCATAAGGAAGGGATTTTGTACAGCATGACAGGTTTTGAACTACATTTGAAGTGTACATGCAGAATTTGACAGAGTGCTTGCTTCTAGGTCACTTACTTGATGCGTGACAATTACCTAGTTCACTCCTATCCATCCATCATCGGCTCTGTCACTTACTAATTTCTTCGGCTCTGGGTCTAGATATCTTGCTTGTTGCTTCGTTAGCATAGGGCTGTTAACCCTCCCGGGTGTCGGACAAGTAAGGAATTACCAGTTTACTTCGTCCATGCCCTCGTGCTCTCTTGTTTCTGTGCACACGATCTCCTATTATTACCATATATACAAGCAGCATACAAAAAATCCTACAATTATGACAGTCTTCCATTCACGTACTGTCAAATATCGAAGTAGGTATTTATTATGTTGGCTTCATGCATAGATGAGTTCTAATCATTGTTAGGCCTCTTCGCCTCACGCAAATAGTTCATTGCACTAGGTGCATCGCATCGACTGTATTAGCATGCATCAACTCTCTCTGATTGCAAATCTCAGTCATTTTGGTATAGTCTCACTCTAACAGTCATTTTCATGTTTCACATATACTGCGAAGCTGCAACTTTTTGTTATATAATTGCTGAAATCATACCTGCTTCAGTAAATCCCTTCATGGTGTAATTTGGATACATGATAAGATTTTTTAAGATAACATCAGTAGCATGTCTGCCTCATTCACTTGTTCTTACGATCGCAACTAACTTTGTGTCCTCGCTAAATTGATGTCAGCAAGAAGATCGGAAGATGCGAAAAGGTTGTTGCATGATGTCTTAACTGAAATGATCCTAATCCATTTCCCTCCTTTCTTCGTCATACCATGTTCGAGTGAATGGCAGCCGAAACTTCACTAGACTGTGCAAGATAAACTAGGTTCAATGAAACATTTGGTGAACTGTAGGCTCAGTGCACCATACAAGAAACTAACTCAAGCATCCAAGATTCTAACAGTTACTGTACTTTCTTTTGAAATGTCACCGCCCGGGGAGGCAGGCCTCACCTCAAAAGTTTTGCAGCAGAGGTAAAGAGGGGGGAGAGAGAGTTGAGACCCATCAGCAACAGTTACAGAGAAGAACTAAGGAGTCTCGCCACGAAGGCACGAGAGCCAGCCGTCCACCCCCGGACGGTGAGCGTAGGGAAGGCATGGCCGACAGAGGATCCCGGAACACAACAAGGTTCCGGTGCTTCCAAATGTGTCAGCGGCATAGGAGAACAAAGGCATTGGCTGCAACCTGCAACAGGGGCGACGGCCGCAGCCACAGTCCACCAGGGTGGTGCTCGCGGACAGTGGCACCGTCGGGGACGTGGACGCCGATGCTCCACCGGAAGGAGGCGGCACACCGACGACAGTGGAAGCTCAAATGGTCAGCACTCTCCAGAGGGGCATGGCGGATGTCACACCCAGCCTCACACTCTACTACGATCTTATTTTTGAGCAGCAAGTCTCAAATTATGAGGTTTCACTGCAATATGTAGCCAGCCGATCTTGTAACAGATTATGTGATAACTGCAAGACTTTCAGGCACTAGTTTGGAACCAAATCTACCCATTCTAAATACTCGAGCAATCTGCATGACACCATATTTAGTAAACCTTATACCATATGGACCATGACACCATATATATCCCAGCATTCTGCATGTGCCATTTGAATTACCCTACCTGAATATGTTTTTATTGATACATATGCTGAGCCACTGAACATCGAGGTTTTCTGTTCATGCAAGCTTGCGATAGTTTACTACTGACACTATATGCTACCAGAGAGTGGATTTTGCTTTCCGGGGAACTCGGAATTGACTATGTTTGACTAAATTATTTTCTTCAGACAAAATCTGAAGAACCTTCAAAAACAGGATTGGTTTGACAACCCTAGCAGCTCAACAGTATGGTCAGGATTCAAGTAGGAAAAACTGGTCAATCAGAAGTTCAATCCCCGCAAAAAAAAAGGTTCAGAAACAGGAAATTAATTAGAAACACACTAGTGGCTAGTGACAGAGAGAAAACTTAAAAAGTGCTTAGTTTTAGCTACGGGCAGAATCATTTTGCTCTCTCCCCTGAAAAAAATGAAGAAATAATCATGCTCACTATATCTGGTAAGATGCATACTTTTAATATATAGAAAAGCTCCATATTGATTTCATAAATGGCACTAGCATCTCTTTACACTCTGTATATGCACTCTATATATAGAAAAGCTCCATATTGATTTCATAAATTCTGTTCAGCAGTCATATCGAATATCTATTTGCTTGACAGAAATGGAAATAACAACAGAAATATAAATATTTGGATAATGTAAACTCACATTCAGCCAGCGCGAACAGATAACAAGTGACCACATTAATCAGTACTACATAAACGCAAATATATTTAGGTGACCAAGTCATTCATGCAACGTACTAAGCAAGCATTTACCCATTTGGACCGCTTGTCTCTTACAAAATCTCTACGACTAACCAACATTGTTCAACGCCACAAAACGGATGCACCTGGAGAGCACATATAATTTGGAATGCTAGGAGGACATGTCCAAACCAGTGCCACGGAACTAGAAGAGTGAATTTTGCAAAGGTCGAGCCAAATCGGCAAAGCAGGGAATAAAAGGCAGACCACCCAGGAAATCTCCAGTGGTGCATATGGGACGCACTTGCCTGCTGTCCATATCGTACGACAGATTTACCTCCTTCCAATCAGTAAGGAAGATAACATTATGCTCCGGATGCATTGCAAACACATCGTACTTATGGGCCCCATCCTCTTGGCGGCGACAATCCTCTTCTTCTTCATCGGATTCCGTTTTTTCTCCAAAGAGACGCGGGACGTCGACGGTATGCTTTAGGGTCCACTCTTCTTCGGTAGTAGCATAATAATCCTTGAGCACCCACACAGAGAGCTCGTAATCATGAGGATCCATGTACCAAGCATGAAGGAGTCCCTGAGAGCACCCCACCGAACCATAACCAGGTATGGCTCCTAGCATGTCATCCGGGACAGCAATCTCCCGACAAACCTGCCCCTCCGTGTCCAGCACGGCTATCAAGGGCTCGTCGACCGTCAAATGCAGAAAATGCATCATGCCATTGAGGACGGCGCATTCCGGATCGACGGCGGGATGCGCTATGTCTTCCCACCCGCTGCTCGGAGCCCATTGTCCGGTCTCCCATGAGTATACCGCCACGACGTCGACCGACTCCATGAGGGGCGCGAACACCGCGAAACGAGACGGAACGGCCGGGTCGAAAACCAGGAAGGGATACATCAGCTCGAAACTTTGGGGTTCTCCATCGTCTTGGTCCGGCCATTCTATAGGAGGCAGCACGGTCCACTGCTCGGTCATGGGATTGCACACGACAAAGTCGAATTCGTCGTCGTCGTCTTCCGATTCCCAGCACTTGCATAGGAGGAGGCTGGTGGAGCATTGCTGGAGCTTGAATCTTTGGTAGGTCTTGCGCAGGAACGGGAGCGAAGCGTCGACCAGCGGCCGTCCGCCGGACAAATTGCTGAAGCAGAGGCTGCCGGCCAAGTTGTTGTGGAAGAATCCGGAGAGGGTCTGCGGCGCCGTCTTGATGCTTTTGATGAGGTCGGAGCAGAGCTCGCCCCACTGCTTGGAGACGCACTGGAAGCGGCAGAGCGACCGGTAGGGCAGCCGCGCCAGGATCTCGACGAGGGGGCCCTCGGAGGAGACGCTCCCCGCCGCCGCCGGCGGTTGCCTCTGCTTCCCCTGCTTCCTCCTCTTCTATGAACGGACCCAAGAAAGAAAGATTGATTAGGCTCCCGGCCGATTCCCGTCCATTGACCCAAGAAAGATTGATTGGAAGAAGAGGTATGGATCAGACCTGAGAAGCTACGGCGGGGAACGGCGGCGCGGGACGGGACTCGCCGCGGCGGCGGATCGCCGGCGGGTGGCTCTGCTCCTTCCCCGTGCGGCCATGCTTGCTTGCTTCTCCTCCCCCGGCTGGCATCGCGCTCCTCGTGGGCTCGTGGATCGGTGGCTGGCCGTCAAGTTCCGGAGCTCGCCGGAAGTCTAGGGTTTGGAAGCCGGAAGGGCAACAGAGCGGCGGCGGCCGCGGCTGTGTTCCTCGAAGGGACGGCCTTCACGATTCTTCCGGAATTCTGCCGAGATAACCGTCCGTATGTATATCTCGAATTGATATTTTTTTTACTTTCAACAAACTACCCTACTTTATCGTGAACAAACATGTGTTTGGATGGTTATGACGACCTTGGTATCCAGCTCACCACGGTTCGAGTCTTGATGCTCGCATTATCCTGGATTTATTTCAGGATTTTTACCTATGTATCTTCAGTAGAAGGAGACGTCTCCGTCGATTACGAGGTGCTTGTGATGACTTCGTCAATTTTAAAATGATATGCCGGCCTAGCCTCTTGGATGTGCTCATAGGGTAGGGTATGCGTTTGTGCTCATAAAGGTGGGTGTATTACCACGCTTCGTCTCTCTAGAATTTTTGTGCACCCCCTCTTTTCTGAAACTAATTTTTTTTGTCCATCTACAACCTTTAACAATAAATCAACGGTGGATGCATGCCAAACGATTTTACCATAAATTTTGCATAATAAGCAATTCAACAAGTTTATCATTAAATGCAACAAATCGGACGAATCAAAGTTGGTCAATGCTTTAATGTTGCTATGCATCATGGGGACCACTTGGCGTCGATATTAGAGGGCCTTTTTAGTTCGGACTATCAGATACACATAAGTAGGGGAAGGGTTGGGGTCGCCCTACCATCCAACAAGAGCATGCCGCTGACATAAAAGAAAAGCGACCTATAGAAGTAATATGGGACTCGCCTCTAACCCCTGGGTTATCCTGGAGCGGCCCTGGAGGACCCCACCACCACCTACCCACATTGCACCATGCTTTTTTTATCGTCGTTAAATGCTAAGCCCTATCTGACATACGACGACAGTATACTCATGCTCAACATGCTCCCTCGCCTGTGGGCTTCTTCCCGCTCCACAAGGCAGTTGCTCTGAAGCCCCCTCCTTTCTCTTCCTTGTCTGGCTATGACCTCCAGCAAGCTTCAGTGGCCTAGATCAGGCATGGATCTAAAATCTTGAACCGTGTCAACCTCAATCACTCTAAGGTGCCAACAATACACATGTCCGGAATCTCTATCATTGTAGCAGTTGAGTTGTGGGTCAGGTTGAGATGATGGAGGTTGAAACTTCCCCCCTTCTGCCTTAGATCCAAATGTGTCCCTGCACCCTAATCGCGACTATCGATCGACCTATAAGTCACAGGTCATGCCCTTGAGACCATGTATGGTTGATTGGGTGTGTGGTGACTAGCAGAAGGCTGGAGACCACTTGGCGTCAATATTAGAGGGCCTTTTTAGTTCGGACTAGTGGATACACATAAGTAGGGGAAGGGTTGGGGTCGCCCTACCATCCAACAAGAGCATGTCGCTGACATAAAAGAAAAGCGACCTATAGGAGTAATATGGGACTCGCCTCTAACTCCTAGGTTGTCCTCGGGCGACCCTGGAGGACCCCACCACCACCTACCCACATTGCATCATGCCCTTTTTATCGTCATTACATGCTAAGCCCTATCTGACGTACAACGATAGTATACCCATGCTCAGCATGCTCTCTCGTCTGTGGGCTTCTTTCCCCTCCACAAGGTGGTTGCTCTGAAGCCCCCTCCTTTCTCTTCCTTGTTTGGCTATGACCTCCAGCGAGCTGCATTGGCCTGGATCAGGCATGGATCTAAAATCTTGAACCGTGTCAGCCTCAATTACCCTACGGTGCCAACAATACATCATGTTAGGAATCTCTATCAGTGTAACAGTTGAGTTCTGGGTCTGGTTGAGATGCATGGAGGTTGAAACTTCCCCCCTTCTGCCTTAGATCCAAATGTGCCCCTGCACCCTAATCGCGACTATCGATCAACCTATAAGTCACAGGTCATGCCCTTGAGACCATGTATGGTTGATTGGGTGTGTGGTGACTAGCAGAAGGCTGGAGACCACTTGGCGTCAATATTAGAGGGCCTTTTCAGTTCGGACTAGTGGATACACATAAGTAGGGGAAGGGTTGGGGTCGCCCTACCATCCAACAAGAGCATGTCGCTGACATAAAAGAAAAGCGACCTATAGGAGTAATATGGGACTCGCCTCTAACTCCTAGGTTGTCCTCGGGCGACCCTGGAGGACCCCACCACCACCTACCCACATTGCATCATGCCCTTTTTATCGTCGTTACATGCTAAGCCCTATCTGACGTACAACGACAGTATACCCATGCTCAGCATGCTCTCTCGTCTGTGGGCTTCTTTCCCCTCCACAAGGTGGTTGCTCTGAAGCCCCCTCCTTTTTCTTCCTTGTTTGGCTATGACCTCCAGCGAGCTGCATTGGCCTGGATCAGGCATGGATCTAAAATCTTGAACCGTGTCAGCCTCAATTACCCTACGGTGCCAACAATACATCATGTTAGGAATCTCTATCAGTGTAACAGTTGAGTTCTGGGTCTGGTTGAGATGCATGGAGGTTGAAACTTCCCCCTTCTGCCTTAGATCCAAATGTGACCCTACACCCTCGGCTTCCTCTACCTCGGGCTCAATCGCGACTATCGATCGGCCCATAAGTCACAGGTCATGCCCTTGAGACCAGGTATGGTTGATTGGATGTGTGGTGACTAGCAGAAGGCTGGAGAAATCTATGTCGGCATCAACTGTCTAAAATTGACGGCACCTTCGGGTGACTTATCCCACTTGGTGGCATTGTGTAACGCCCTCGATGCGGCTATAGCTCCCACGTGTCGAGGCACGACTTAGAGGCATAACCGCATTGAAAGCAATGTCGCAAGTCGGGCAATCATTACAACATCCCATGTAATATATAATAAAAGGGGGAGATAACATAGTTGGCTTACACTCGCCACGTCACATCAGAGTACATAAATAACATCCATCAAACAAACACTCATGGCCCGACTACGGCGCCAAAATAGAAAAGAACCCAACATGCGACAAGGTCCTGAATCGATAACCCCAACTAGGCACCACTACTGATCATCTGGAAAGGACACGTAGTATCGCTGAGAGTCCTCGTCGAACTCCCACTTGAGCTCGTAATCGTCAACTGGAGCGGAATCACCTGGACCTGCATCTGGAGTTGTAGTATCTGTGAGCCACAGGGACTCAGCAATCTCACACCCACGCGATCAAGACTATTTAAGCTCATAGGAATGGATAAGGCAAATATATGTGGAGCTGCAGCAGCGACTAGCATATGTGGTGGCTAACTTATACGCAAAAGAGAGCGAGAAGAGAAGGCGAAGCACGAGCGAGAAGCTAAAGGAACATCCTGCGCAAGCATAACTCCAACACCGTGTCCACTTCCCGGACTCCGCCGAGAAGGGGCCATCACGGTAACACACACGGTTGATTCATTTTAATTAAGTTTAGTTCAAGTCATCTACAACCGGACGTTAACAAATTCCCATCCGCCCATAACCGCGGGCACGGCTTTCGAAAGATCAATCCCTGCAGGGGGGTCCCAACTTAGCCCATAACAAGCTCTCACGGTCAACGAAGGAATAGACCTCCACCCAAGACACACCGATCAGACTCGGTATCTCGGTACAACAAGATGATTCGACAGGTTAAAACAAGTCCAGCAACACCGCCCGAATGTGCCGACAAATCCCGATAGGAGCTGCACATATCTCTTTCTCAGGGCACGCTCGGATAGGTCAAGCTACGAGTAAAACCAAACCTCAAGTTTCCCCGAGGTGGCCCCGCAGGCTGCCTGGTTCGGACCAACACTCAGAGGAGCACTGGCCCGGGGGGGGGGGGTTAAAATAAGATGACCCTCGGGCTCCGGAAACCCAAGGGAAAAAGAGGCTAGGTGGCAAATGGTAAAACCAATGTTGGGCATTGCTGGAAAAGCTTTAATCAAGGCGAACTATCAAGGGGTTCCCATTATAGCCCAACCGCGTAAGGGACGCACAATCCGGGAACATAACACCGATATGACGGAAACTAGGGCGGCAAGAGTGGAACAAAACACTAGGCGAGAGGCCGAGCCTTCCACCCTTTACCAAGTATATAGATGCATTAAGATAACATAGCAATATAATGATATCCCAACAAGAATATAAATGTTCCAACAAGGAACGGCTCCAATCTTCACCTGCAACTAACAACGCTATAAGAAGGGCTGAGCAAAGCGGTAACATAGCCAATCAACGGTTTGCTAGGACAATGGTGGGTTAGAGGTTCAACATGGCAATTGGGAGGCTGACAAGCAAAAGGTAGGCATCGTAGCAGTGGCAAAGCAAAAGAGCGAGCAAACTAGCATAGCAAAGATAGTAGTGATTTCGAGGGTATGATCATCTTGCCTGCACAGTTGTCAGAGTTGACTGGATCCTCACAAGCAAACTCAACGGGCTCCTCGGTAGCGAACTCGTCTCCCGGCTCTACCCAAAGACAAACAAGCAACAAGGATACAATCAACCACGGGCAAGACCAAGCAATATGATGAAATGACGATATGCTATGCGGGATGCGATGCGGGATGCAAAATGCAAGATATGACAGGAAATGCATGAACCTGGCATCAACTTGGAAAACCAAGTGTGCCACTGGATAGAGGGGATGAAATCGCTTGAAAACGATATAAAGATCATTGGAATCGGAGTTACGGTTTGGAAATGGCAAGCGTTTTAAGATATGACACCGGTCTGCGATTTACAGCAAGTAGGCATCTAAATGCAACGAAATGAGCATGCTACAGCCACCAAACATGAAAACAAAATACATGGCAGTGAAGTACACAAGATGGTTGACAAAACACTAGCACTGAGCCATAGGCAAATTCATCCATTAAGAGGTTCAAACAAGCATGGCTAAAACGCAAATGCAAAACAGATTTCAGACTTAGTGAAATTAACACTAGTCTGAAATTTCAGGTCACGATGCTCTCTTCGGAGCAGCAAAACAACATGATAGAGAACCTGAACATGACAAGTAAGAACATGGCATGGAGCTACTCATCAAGCTTAACAAAACACCCAAAGTGACCTGGGGCCAAAAGGGTTCACAAAATACTCTACCGAGCTCACGAACATCGCTCGAACACAATCAGTTTTCAGACTTAGTGAAAACTGAGACATGCTGAAATTTAACTCACGAAGGCATGTAAACGAGCTCGATGCACTCGCTACGGTGCAAGTCATGGCAAGGAAAGCATATAACCAGCAAGAAGGCACAAAGTGCTAGCTACACATGGCAAGAACAAAGGCATAGCATGCATGGAACACTAACGGTAGCATCGGCAAAATCGCAAACAAGTTGACGATCTGCCCAGATTAACAACGAAGCAAAAGTTGAGCTCGATTGAGTCAACCTAGAGCACTCCACATATGCAAACAAAGACATGGATGGATAGAGCATAACATAAATATCAAAACTCCCTTACTGATCATCCTCAAAAGAGGCACGGATCATTAGAAAACGAGCTGGACATATGGCATCATGAACTAAAATATCCCAGACTTAGTGAAAATCACTAAGTCCCTGAAATCTGCAATCTCAGGTACCTCTCTTCGCAAGCTTGCACAAGATAACACACACATCCTAAAAATGCATGGGTGACACCTCTGGAAAGAAGACAAAATGCTTCACAATTCATCCCAAAGGGGAACAGGCATATCATGCACGAATTAAACATGACAAAAATGACAAGAGTGCATGGTGAACTAACGGATCTGCAATTTAACTCACGAAGCCTCCTTCTAACAGCATTTTGGGTATCAAGATGACCTCAAATGCAAATGATGCAATGGAAGGAAATGATGTACATGTCGAGACGAAGATTTTAATATATCGTACGCCCAAAACGGAGCTACGGTTGCAAAGTTACGGGACCTCGAACAGAGCAACATGGATCAAAATTTCAGGACTTAGCAAAAAAAATCGGGGTTAGGGTTTACTGTTCACGCGACCGGATCCAGATCGGGATCGCGGCGCGGAAGCCGAGGCGGCGCCGGCGGCGGAGCTCGAGCTCGCCGGAGGAGGGGAGGCCGGCGAGGCGGCGGGGAGAGGCCGGGGCGACGCCGGGGGAGGCCGGTGGCGGCCGCGGCGGTGGACGCGGCCCGCGCCCGGCGAGGGCGGCGGCGGCCGGCGGCGATGCTCCCGGGCGGCGAGGGAGCCGCGGGCGGCGGCGCGGAGGCGGCGGCGCCGGCCGCGGGGAAGAGGCGGCGAGGCGACGCGAGGGCGGCGGCGGGGCGACGCGGGCTCGGAGGGCCCCGCGTGGGCCTGCGGGCCGGCGGCCGGTGGCGATGTGGTCCTGCCACGTGGCGCGACCCGGCTGGCTGAGGCGGGCGGCGGCGGACGTTGTCCGGCCGGGGCGGACACGTCCGTCGGCGCGGATCTGGCGGGGATGATTTTTTTTAGGGTTTCGGGGAGAGGGAGAGATCCGAAAACGGAGGGGTGTATATATAGGCATAGAGGGAGCTAGGAGAGTCCAAATGAGGTGCGGTTTTCGCCCACACGATCGTGATCGAACGACCGAGACGATGGAGCAGAGTTTGGTGGGTTTTGGGCCAAATTTGGGGGGTGTTGGGCTGCAACACACACGAGGCCTTTTCGGTCCCTCGGTTAACCGTTGGAGCATCAAACGAAGTCCAAATGATACGAAACTTGACAGGCGGTCTACCGGTAGTAAACCAAGGCCGCTTGGCAAGTCTCGGTCCAATCCGGAAATGTTTAATCCCCACACAAGAAAGAAAGCTAGAAATGACCACCGGAGGAGAACGAAGCGCCGGAATGCAAAACGGACAACGGGGAAAATGATCGAATGCATGAGATGAACATGTATGCAAATGCAATGCACGTGATGACATGGTATGAGGTGCATGAAAACGAAAACAACACACGGAGACAAGGACCCGAACCCGAGAAATAAATATAACTTGACACCGGAAACGGCAAGAGTTGGAGTACAAATGGGGAAAGTTACATCTGGGGCGTTACAACACTCCACCACTACGAAAAGATCTCGTCCCGAGATCTAGGACTGAAAGAACTCCGGGTACTCAGAACGGAGGTGATCCTCGCGTTCCCAGGTAGCTTCACGGTCGGAATGGTGAGACCACTTAACTTTGAGAAATTTGATTGACTTGTTGCGAGTCTTGCGTTCAGTCTCTTCAAGAATAGCAACTGGGTGCTCACGATAGGAGAGATCTTCTTGGAGCTCAATGTCCTCGAAGTTGACGGTGCGGTCAGGAGTCTTGAAGCACTTTCGAAGCTGAGAGACGTGGAACACATCATGAACATTTGCAAAGTTTGAAGGAAGCTCGAGTTGATAGGCGAGGTCGCCTCTCTTGCTGACAATCTTGAAAGGTCCCACGTATCTAGGGGCAAGCTTCCCTTTGATACCGAAGCGACGAGTACCTTTCATAGGAGAGACGCGGAGGTAAACATGATCTCCGATCTCAAAAACCAGATCACGGTGCTTACTATCATAGTAGCACTTCTGGCGGGATTGAGCTGCTTTGAGGTTATCACGAATGACTTTGCACATTTCTTCTGCTTCTGTGATTAAGTCATTACCCAGCAGCTGACGTTCACCGGTTTCAGACCAGTTGAGAGGGGTACGGCACTTCCTGCCATATAGAATTTCAAAGGGGGCCTTGCCCGAACTTGCTTGAAAGCTGTTGTTGTATGAGAATTCAGCATAAGGAAGACAGTCCTCCCACTTCATGCCGAAGGAGATCACACAAGCCCTGAGCATATCTTCAAGAATCTGGTTGACACGCTCGACTTGACCGCTCGTTTGAGGATGGAAAGCTGTGCTGAAGCGGATGTTGGTGCCCATGGCCTTCTGAAAAGAATCCCAAAACTTGGAGGTAAAGATGCTGCCACGGTCTGAAGATATCACTTGAGGAATACCGTGCAGAGAGACAATGCGAGAGGTATAGAGTTCCGCCAATTGAGCTGCAGTGATTGACTCTTTGATAGGCAGAAAATGAGCCACTTTGGTGAGCTTGTCGATAACGACGAATATAGCATCATTGCCACGCTTGGACTTTGGAAACCCAGTCACGAAGTCCATTTCAATGTGGTCAAACTTCCATTCTGGAATGGCAAGAGGTTGGAGGAGACCAGCTGGCCTTTGGTGTTCTGCCTTCACTCTTCTGCAGACATCACATTCATTCACGAATTGAGCGATCTCGCGCTTCATTCGAGTCCACCAATAAGCTTGCTTGAGGTCCTGATACATCTTCGTACTACCAGGGTGGATGGAGAGGAGAGAGTTGTGAGCCTCGTTCATGATCACCTTACGAAGTTCACCTTTGGGCACAACAATTCGATCCTCGAAGAAGAGAGCGTCCTTGTCATCAAGTCGGTAGCACTTGTACTTGGACTGACTCTTTGCAATACCAATCTTCACCTTCTTCACCATAGCATCAAGAAGTTGGGCTTGGCGAATCTGGTCTTCTAAGGTAGGAGAGACTTGAAGGTTGGCGAGGAAACCTTGAGGAACAACTTGCAGATTAAGTTTGCGGAAAGCTTCACAAAGCTCGGGTTGATAAGGCTTGAGAATCAGACTGTTGCAATATGCTTTTCTGCTCAAAGCGTCAGCAATCACATTAGCCTTGCCTGGAGTATACTCGATACTCGGATTGTACTCTTGAATCATTTCGACCCATCGAGTCTGCCTGAGGTTGAGATTAGGCTGAGTGAAGATGTACTTGAGACTCTTGTGATCAGTGAAAATATCCACTTTCCTTCCCAATAGAAGATGTCTCCAAGTCAACAAAGCGTGCACAACTGCCGCCAACTCGAGATCATGAGTGGGGTAGTTCTTCTCATTAGGTTTCAACTGGCGAGAGGTATAAGCAACAACTTTCTTCTCTTGCATCAGTACAGCACCGAGACCTTGGAGAGAGGCATCACAAAAGACCTCGTACGGCTTGGTTTCATCAGGCGGAGTCAGAACTGGAGCAGTGACCAATTTCTCTTTCAAAGAGTTGAAAGCAATATCACACTCCGGAGACCAAACGTACTTGACGTGCTTCTGAAGAAGATTTGAGAGAGGCTTGGCGATCTTAGAAAAGTTTTCAACGAATCTTCTGCAATAGCTTGCGAGACCGAGGAAACTGCGGAGTTGCTTCACGTTCTGAGGAGGTTCCCAATTCACAATTGCGGACACCTTCTCAGGATTCACGGAAATGCCCTTGGCAGAGATGATATGACCAAGATAAAGAACCTCATCGAGCCAAAATTCACACTTGGAGAACTTGGCGTAGAACTGATGTTCCCTGAGCTTGTCAAGAACCAAACGCAAGTGCTTGGCATGATCTTCCTTGTTCTTCGAGAAAACCAGAATGTCGTCGAGATAGACCAAAACGAATTCATTGGTGTAGGGGTTGAAGATGAAGTTCATCATGCGAGAGAACGTCGGAGGAGCGTTGGCGAGGCCAAAAGACATGACGGTGTATTCATATGAACCAAAGCTTGTCCTGAACGCCGTCTTGGGAATATCTTGCTCACGAATACGAATCTGATGATAACCCATACGGAGATCAAGCTTGGAGAATACTTGAGCACCCTTGAGTTGTTCGAACAGCTCATTGATGTTGGGAAGTGGGTATTTGTTCTTGATGGTCTTCTTGTTTACTGGACGGTAATCAACACAAAGTCGACTCGATCCATCCTTCTTCTTCACAAAAAGAACACCACAACCCCACGGAGAAGTACTAGGCCGAATGAGACCCAATCTTTCTTGCTCATCGAGTTGTTTCTTCAACTCCTTCAACTCTTCGGGGCCGAGCTTGTAGGGACGTTTGCACACAGGTTCCGTACCGGGCTCAAGTTCAATAACAAATTCAACCGGCCGGTTTGGAGGCATCCCTGGAAGTTCTTCTGGAAAGACGTCTTGATATTCGCAAACGACAGGAATCTGCGAAATAGCATCCAATTCACCCTTCTCATTGAGAGAAAACAATCGGATGGTATTATCCCGAGCAGCAAAGACAATTACATCCTCAGACGAATGAGTCAATTGAATCTGCCTGGCTGCACAATCAAGCTGAGCTTTATGCTTAGAGAGCCAGTCCATCCCGAGAATAAGGTCGATATCGGAGTTACCAAGAACCATAGGAGAAGCAAGAAACTTGAAATCGCCCATCGTGATAGCGACATCTGGCACCTCCAGACTTGCGCTCAAACGTTTGCCAGGAGAAATGATATCCATATGTTTACCCAAATGAGAAGAAACGAACTCATGCTTGGTAAAAAATGGCTTTGACATGAAACAATGCGATGCACCCGTGTCAAAAAGAACTTTTGCAGGAATATCATTAATAGGAAGGTTACCCATAATGACATCTGAAGAATCCTCAGCCTGAGCTGCATTCAGCATATTGACCTTGGCGTGCTTGGGATTATGCTTGACCACAGCTGTACTTGCCGATCTGACAGGAGGAGGAGGAGGAAGACGCCTCTGGTTGGTACACTTGTTGGCATAGTGACCCTTCTGTTGGCACTTGTTGCACGTGACCTCTGAAAGCGGACGGTGATACGGAGCACTCGATCTTGGAGCTTGAGATGAAGACTTGTTCTGAAAGCCTGGGTTGGGTGGGTGGGAGAAACCACTGCCACCTTTGCTCTTCTGCTGATACGGCTGACGGAACGGAGGAGGAGGAAGCCAGAACTTCTGCTGCTTGACCACTTGAGTAGAGGAAGAAGGAGTAACATCTCTGGCACGCTTCCTGGAAGCATCACATCTCATCTGAGCAGCCTCTTGCTTCAGTGCCATGTTGTAGAACTCATCGTATCTCAACGGCTCAAAGAGAACAAGAGCGAGCTGAATTTCCTCACGAAGACCACCCCTGAACTGATAGATCATGCTCTTCTCATCAGGAACATCCTGCTTGGCAAAACGGGCGAGCTTCTGGAACAACTTGTTGTAGTCATAGACAGACAAAGAGCCTTGCTTCAGATTGCGGAATTCCTGACGCTTACTCTCAACCACACTTTGAGGGATGTGATGAGCGCGGAAATCTTGACGGAAATCGTCCCAAGTGATAACACGTCCACCTCTGGAATCCTTGTACTGCTGGAACCACTCTGCAGCCTGATCTTTGAGCTGGAAAGAAGCGAACTTGACGAAATCTTCAGGCCTGACGTTGCTACATTCAAAATGCTTGCCCAGATCCACTAGCCAATCGTCAGCATCGGTAGCCTCAACACAACCGCTGAACGTCTTTGGGCCATTAGCAAGGAACTGGTTCAGTGTAGCAAAGTGGTGCTGATTGTGGCCTTGATTCCCTTGACTGCCTTGATTGCGCTCTTGAAGGATTTGCATGATCAACTGTGTGTTTGCATTAGTAGCGGCCATCACAGCTTGCCATGCTTCCGGAGGAGGCGGAGGTGGAGGCGGATTAGGATTCGGAGTCGTGCGCGTTGGAGGAGCCATCCTGAAGAGGTTGACCACCATTAGCACATAGATAGACAACAATATAGAAGCTGAATCCAACGGAATGAAAATTGCAACATATAGTCTTCACATCCGAACAAAATGAACGAATGCATTCCTCTTCAAATGGTCACATATCCATAAATTGAGAAGCCACGAAGAATTAAGGAAGAGAAATAATTCAACAAGGTACGGATCAAGAACGAATAATCGGTAAGAAATCCCAATCTCAAACCAATATCCGTGGAAGAAGAACTAGAGCTACTAGAATTCCCACCTATGAAATTCCCGAACCTTTCCGGTTATGCAATCAGGTGTTGGGGATACAGGGGAAGCACAATATCTCACCCAAACTAGCAAATCCTACATCCAGCTGTATCCATCCTTCAACACATAACCAGGAAAACTTCGGAAACCATCTACCTCAACCTTCGAAAAGCATCCGTTATACAAGTTATGGCGATACTCCCGAACTCCCGCCCCAGTACTGGGTGGCGTCGAGGTTATCTCACCAACGAACTGCATAAAAGAGATTTTCGATGTCGGCGAACATATCTCAAGTATACCAGAATTGCAACGATAAAATTGTGACGACAACACCTCGGAGCTCAACTCCCCGGGACACTGCCACAACCCCTAAAGACAGGAGGCACCAAGAACAATGTTCTCGTCACAAAACCATCGGAACAAAACCAAGATACTCGCGTGATCCTAAAAAAAAATTTAGTGAAATTTGAGAAGAGAAGAGTCAAAACTCTACGCTAGGATGCCTTACCAGAGCGATGAGGAGACTGGGAAGTAAAAAGAATTCCTAAGCTCTCCGATATATAATTCCTAAGGACTCAAAACATTTTTCTAGACACAACTCGGCTGCTAAAAACGATCAAGCAATGGGGCTCCTAAGGTCGGGGAAGGCTCTGATTACCAACTTGTAACGCCCTCGATGCGGCTATAGCTCCCACGTGTCGAGGCACGACTTAGAGGCATAACCGCATTGAAAGCAATGTCGCAAGTCGGGCAATCATTACAACATCCCATGTAATATATAATAAAAGGGGGAGATAACATAGTTGGCTTACACTCGCCACGTCACATCAGAGTACATAAATAACATCCATCAAACAAACACTCATGGCCCGACTACGGCGCCAAAATAGAAAAGAACCCAACATGCGACAAGGTCCTGAATCGATAACCCCAACTAGGCACCACTACTGATCATCTGGAAAGGACACGTAGTATCGCTGAGAGTCCTCGTCGAACTCCCACTTGAGCTCGTAATCGTCAACTGGAGCGGAATCACCTGGACCTGCATCTGGAGTTGTAGTATCTGTGAGCCACAGGGACTCAGCAATCTCACACCCACGCGATCAAGACTATTTAAGCTCATAGGAATGGATAAGGCAAATATATGTGGAGCTGCAGCAGCGACTAGCATATGTGGTGGCTAACTTATACGCAAAAGAGAGCGAGAAGAGAAGGCGAAGCACGAGCGAGAAGCTAAAGGAACATCCTGCGCAAGCATAACTCCAACACCGTGTCCACTTCCCGGACTCCGCCGAGAAGGGGCCATCACGGTAACACACACGGTTGATTCATTTTAATTAAGTTTAGTTCAAGTCATCTACAACCGGACGTTAACAAATTCCCATCCGCCCATAACCGCGGGCACGGCTTTCGAAAGATCAATCCCTGCAGGGGGGTCCCAACTTAGCCCATAACAAGCTCTCACGGTCAACGAAGGAATAGACCTCCACCCAAGACACACCGATCAGACTCGGTATCTCGGTACAACAAGATGATTCGACAGGTTAAAACAAGTCCAGCAACACCGCCCGAATGTGCCGACAAATCCCGATAGGAGCTGCACATATCTCTTTCTCAGGGCACGCTCGGATAGGTCAAGCTACGAGTAAAACCAAACCTCAAGTTTCCCCGAGGTGGCCCCGCAGGCTGCCTGGTTCGGACCAACACTCAGAGGAGCACTGGCCCGGGGGGGGGTTAAAATAAGATGACCCTCGGGCTCCGGAAACCCAAGGGAAAAAGAGGCTAGGTGGCAAATGGTAAAACCAATGTTGGGCATTGCTGGAAAAGCTTTAATCAAGGCGAACTATCAAGGGGTTCCCATTATAGCCCAACCGCGTAAGGGACGCACAATCCGGGAACATAACACCGATATGACGGAAACTAGGGCGGCAAGAGTGGAACAAAACACTAGGCGAGAGGCCGAGCCTTCCACCCTTTACCAAGTATATAGGTGCATTAAGATAACATAGCAATATAATGATATCCCAACAAGTAATATAAATGTTCCAACAAGGAACGGCTCCAATCTTCACCTGCAACTAACAACGCTATAAGAAGGGCTGAGCAAAGCGGTAACATAGCCAATCAACGGTTTGCTAGGACAATGGTGGGTTAGAGGTTCAACATGGCAATTGGGAGGCTGACAAGCAAAAGGTAGGCATCGTAGCAGTGGCAAAGCAAAAGAGCGAGCAAACTAGCATAGCAAAGATAGTAGTGATTTCGAGGGTATGATCATCTTGCCTGCACAGTTGTCAGAGTTGACTGGATCCTCACAAGCAAACTCAACGGGCTCCTCGGTAGCGAACTCGTCTCCCGGCTCTACCCAAAGACAAACAAGCAACAAGGATACAATCAACCACGGGCAAGACCAAGCAATATGATGAAATGACGATATGCTATGCGGGATGCGATGCGGGATGCAAAATGCAAGATATGACAGGAAATGCATGAACCTGGCATCAACTTGGAAAACCAAGTGTGCCACTGGATAGAGGGGATGAAATCGCTTGAAAACGATATAAAGATCATTGGAATCGGAGTTACGGTTTGGAAATGGCAAGCGTTTTAAGATATGACACCGGTCTGCGATTTACAGCAAGTAGGCATCTAAATGCAACGAAATGAGCATGCTACAGCCACCAAACATGAAAACAAAATACATGGCAGTGAAGTACACAAGATGGTTGACAAAACACTAGCACTGAGCCATAGGCAAATTCATCCATTAAGAGGTTCAAACAAGCATGGCTAAAACGCAAATGCAAAACAGATTTCAGACTTAGTGAAATTAACACTAGTCTGAAATTTCAGGTCACGATGCTCTCTTCGGAGCAGCAAAACAACATGATAGAGAACCTGAACATGACAAGTAAGAACATGGCATGGAGCTACTCATCAAGCTTAACAAAACACCCAAAGTGACCTGGGGCCAAAAGGGTTCACAAAATACTCTACCGAGCTCACGAACATCGCTCGAACACAATCAGTTTTCAGACTTAGTGAAAACTGAGACATGCTGAAATTTAACTCACGAAGGCATGTAAACGAGCTCGATGCACTCGCTACGGTGCAAGTCATGGCAAGGAAAGCATATAACCAGCAAGAAGGCACAAAGTGCTAGCTACACATGGCAAGAACAAAGGCATAGCATGCATGGAACACTAACGGTAGCATCGGCAAAATCGCAAACAAGTTGACGATCTGCCCAGATTAACAACGAAGCAAAAGTTGAGCTCGATTGAGTCAACCTAGAGCACTCCACATATGCAAACAAAGACATGGATGGATAGAGCATAACATAAATATCAAAACTCCCTTACTGATCATCCTCAAAAGAGGCACGGATCATTAGAAAACGAGCTGGACATATGGCATCATGAACTAAAATATCCCAGACTTAGTGAAAATCACTAAGTCCCTGAAATCTGCAATCTCAGGTACCTCTCTTCGCAAGCTTGCACAAGACAACACACACATCCTAAAAATGCATGGGTGACACCTCTGGAAAGAAGACAAAATGCTTCACAATTCATCCCAAAGGGGCATAGGCATATCATGCACGAATTGAACATGACAAAAATGACAAGAGTGCATGATGAACTAACGGATCTGCAATTTAACTCACGAAGCCTCCTTCTAACAGAATTTTGGGTATCAAGATGACCTCAAATGCAAATGATGCAATGGAATGAAATGATATACATGTCGAGACGAAGATTTTGATATATCATACGCCCAAAACGGAGCTACGGTTGCAAAGTTACGGGACCTCGAACAGAGCAACATGGATCAAAATTTCAGGACTTAGCAAAAAAAATCGGGGTTAGGGTTTACTGTTCACGCGACCGGATCCAGATCGGGATCGCGGCGCGGAAGACGAGGCGGCGCCGGCGGCGGAGCTCGAGCTCGCCGGAGGAGGGGAGGCCGGCGAGGCGGCGGGGAGAGGCCGGGGCGACGCCGGGGGAGGCCGGTGGCGGCGCCCGGCGGCGGTGGACGCGGCCCGCGCCCGGCGAGGGCGGCGGCGGCCGGCGCCGATGCTCCCGGGCGGCGAGGGAGCCGCGGGCGGCGGCGCGGAGGCGGCGGCGGCCGGCCGCGGGGAAGAGGCGGCGAGGCGACGCGAGGGCGGCGGCGGGGCGACGCGGGCTCGGAGGGCCCCGCGTGGGCCTGCGGGCCGGCGGCGGTGGCGATGTGGTCCTGCCACGTGGCGCGACCCGGCTGGCTGAGGCGGGCGGCGGCGGACGTTGTCCGGCCGGGGCGGACACGTCCGTCGGCGCGGATCTGGCGGGGATGATTTTTTTTAGGGTTTCGGGGAGAGGGAGAGATCCGAAAACGGAGGGGTGTATATATAGGCATAGAGGGAGCTAGGAGAGTCCAAATGAGGTGCGGTTTTCGCCCACACGATCGTGATCGAACGACCGAGACGATGGAGCAGAGTTTGGTGGGTTTTGGGCCAAATTTGGGGGGTGTTGGGCTGCAACACACACGAGGCCTTTTCGGTCCCTCGGTTAACCGTTGGAGCATCAAACGAAGTCCAAATGATACGAAACTTGACAGGCGGTCTACCGGTAGTAAACCAAGGCCGCTTGGCAAGTCTCGGTCCAATCCGGAAATGTTTAATCCCCACACAAGAAAGAAAGCTAGAAATGACCACCGGAGGAGAACGAAGCGCCGGAATGCAAAACGGACAACGGGGAAAATGATCGAATGCATGAGATGAACATGTATGCAAATGCAATGCACGTGATGACATGGTATGAGGTGCATGAAAACGAAAACAACACACGGAGACAAGGACCCGAACCCGAGAAATAAATATAACTTGACACCGGAAACGGCAAGAATTGGAGTACAAATGGGGAAAGTTACATCTGGGGCGTTACACATTGTCTTGTCTTCCCTCCCTCTATGGTGGGCTTGGGGATGTGAAGAAATCATTGTTTGGCTTCATCAAGCCATGAAACGTTGTTCTCCCATATTAGTGGCGTTGTTCATCCCCTTTTGGTGGACTCTTTTTTGCATTCTTGTGACCTTCAAATGTCCTCGCCATTTGGTGCCCCCCATTATTGCCATTCTCGTCGTGATATCATGTCAATTACTACCTCTCTTCTCTGCACTCCCTTGGGCAATGACCACACAATTAATATTTCTCTTCTCTGCACTCCCTTGGGCTATGGCCACCCTTTCAGTGAAGAATTTGCCCAATCCTTCATGCATGCTCGATGTGCTAGTATCTCTCATCTCCTTGCACTCCGGCATGTGTAACGACCACCCTTCCGACGAGCATGGGCACTGGGGTGGAAATGGAGTAACTCCCCGATCATCAGTACTCGTGGTCCTTTCTTGCGGTGATTTCAGCATTGCCTTAATTGGAGCTCTCGTGGAATATGACAATAAGATACAAGGCATATTTATTGCTCTCTAAATTCATTTATGGGTTTTTCTTTTCAAAGGTTCTCTCACATGAGCTGACAACAAGGCAAATAACCTTTATATGGTGTGTCATTTTCTCCTTATTTCCCTACCATGTCTGAAGGAATTTAAACATCATATCAAACGCCATACTACTCAAATTTTCTCCATCGTTTTTTAGAGGAGTTCTTATCAAGATTATGGCTATCTGCAAGATCAAAAATTGATTAGGATAGTGACAGAGAGTTAATTTAGCATGGGTTGACTATGTACTTGCCACTTTTGGTAACCATCCCTTTTGCAAACCACCTTGCATCTCCAACGTGGTGCCGCAAAACACTCGCTATCTGTCTGCCGATGCGTCCGCGGACATGGATACGGGAGCGGGCCATCCAACATCGTTTCCAAAATGTCCGCCTGATCGCAAAAATTTATATGTTTTGATCAATAGCAGTTGTGATGAGTACATAAGTGCATACATAACCAAAAAGTGGAAGATGTTTGTAAGTTTTTACATGTGTTCGATTACAAAAGTTCTAGTTCGTCAGTCTGTTCAAATTGTGTCCTCTCAGACTGGTTGTTCGTGTCTATCACTCTGTTGCCGGATCCTCCACAACTTTTGCTTCCGCCATCTCTGCTGCCAAGCTATTCAACATCTTCGCATGAACAGCTTGCACGATATTCCCTCCATCGGGATCCAAATTGTCCATCTTCATGGACAACATTTTGGTTTCCTCCGAAGCGGCCGCAAGCTCAACCTCCTCTCTTCGAGCATGGTCTTCTGCTATCCGTCTGCGGATGCGTCCGCGGACATGGATACGGGAGCCGTCCATCCAACGTCATTTCCAAAACATCCGCCTGATCACAAAAGTTTATATGTTGATCAATAGCAGTTGTGATGAGTAAATAAGTGCATACATAACCAAAAAGTGGCAGATGTTTGTAAGTTTTTACATGTGTTTGATCACAAAAGTTATAGTTCGGCAGTCTGTGCAAATTGTGCCCTCTCAGACTGGCTGTTCGTGCCTACTCTCTTATCACTCTGTCGCCGGCTCCTCCATAGCTTTTGCTTCCGCCATCTCTGCCGCCAAGCACTTCAACATCTTCACATGGACGGCTTGCATGATCTTCCCTCCACCGGGATCCAAATTGCCCATCTTCGTGGACAACATTTTGGTTTCCTCCGAAGCAACCGCAAGCTCAACCTCCTCTCTTCGAGTTTGGTCTTCTTCTCTTCGAGGTTGATCTTCTTCTCCGCTGTCACCATGAAGATGTCAAACCTCTCCGCCCTCTTTTCCTCCTTGACGTCATGACGCTTGACACATTCCTTCTCCTTCTTTTCCACAATGCCCTTGAACTTCTCCATCACCTTGGTTGCCGCCCCTTCTCGCTTCCCCTTCCCCTACTCTGTACTCCCACTTCCTCCCTCGGATCGCCCTTTTGACCTTCTTGGTCAGGTCTCTTTTTGTTGGGTCTATTGGATCACCATCTTTGTCTTCATTGCCGATGTCGGTGCTCTTGACGGTATGAGAAATGGATAGGAGCCACTTAGGTTTCCCATTCAACTTCAACCAACAATGCATGACGATGAAGTTATTCTTCTCCACCTTCAAATACAATGTGACCGCACATGAGGGATAGCAAAAGAGGCATGATCAACACATATAGCATATTCAGACAGATGACCAACACATATAACAACTTACTTGCTCCGAGATTAGCGTACAACTTGGCCACTGGTTTATGAGTGTATTGAGATGGCCACAATACTTGCTCACGGGCTCTTGGGTGGTATACCATTGATGTGTGAGCGACTTTGGCGTACAATCTCGGATCACTTCCGAGTTTTAGAAAAAGTTCTTGTGCTCAAGGAGCCAAGTATGAACATTGGACCAAAAGGTCGAGCCTTCTTGCTCTGTGCCTTGAAAATGGTCGACGCTAATGGCGAGCCAAGCATCACACAACGATTTTTCCTCCCTCAAATTGAACCTTGCTTCCCTCTTCTTCTTCTTTGGGTCGCCACCGGCCGACCAATCGTCCGAATCAAAGGCCCGTCTAATCGGCGTATAATCCGACTGCTAGGTGTACATTTTTTATTGCTCGCAAACCTCCCCAACGCAGTAGAGGTCTTGACTCCCGCAAACCTCCTCAACGTAAATCCAACACACGGGACGTATGCCACATCACATTGGATGCGTCGGTCTGTACGTTTTGTGGCTCGACGTTGGAGATCCGCTAAGAGCATCTCTGGCAGGTCTCGTAAAATCTCCTACTGTAAAATCGTTTCGGATATACTATAGCACTAAGGTGTGTGTTCCGCCTGAACAGATCTCATAAAACTCGTTTCGGGTCATATGTAGAAGCCCACTTGTTAGTAGTTAAATTTACAACAGGGTCCTAAAAATAGCATAAAGCCCCCTAAAAGCAAATGTAGATTACAATTGGGTCCTGGCCGCCGCCCCGGCAACGGCACCAAGCGGCTCCTGGCTAGCCAGCGACGTGTCGTCGCGTGGCGCCGAGTCATTTTATGGCTAAAGGCAAAATATTTACGGTTTGGCGAAAATGCAGGATCTGCTCGGGTCATTTTTTGGGACAAAAACCGGAAACCATGCTCTAACTGGGCATATATACACCCTGACCATCATCACTCATCAGTGAGAAAACCCGTTCATTCTGCAGTTATCTCCAAAGCTTTAATTACAACGTAGGAGACTATAGGAAGGACGAAGGCCCAAGCGATCCTTCTCTGCGGCAAGTAAAACCAGGCAAATCCACAGCGCCAACTGAGCCAGAAATACATCATCATCGTCATGCCCGTCAAAAACACCAGCCGAGCCTGAGCCTACAGGCAACGCACAACGCACACAGCAAGAACGAAGAAGAAGAAGAAAAATCTCAATACGGCGCCTCATGAACACAGGCAGCAGCGAGGGCGAGGGACACCGCCGCAGCACGCGGGGCCGCAGCCGGCACAGGCAGGGCACGCGCAAGAGGAGGAGCAGCCGGCGCAGGAGCACGAGCAGCCACACGAGGGCCCGCCGCCGCCGCAGCCCCCGCTCCCCGCGCAGCAGCGGGGGCATCCGCAGCAGCAGCTCGGCCCCTTGAGCTGGACGGCAGAGCACCCGCCGCCGCAGATCCACGGGAAGCAGCTCAAACACGCCCACCGGGTTCTGCAGGCACAAACATTAACATTCCCCTCAGTCAGTTCATTACAACGAGACTACTAAAACCGAGTTCAAATCGATGCATGCATTGCTGGCTGATTCATAATTGTTATGGTTTGTAGAGCGCAGATGTAAAACTGGGAAAATTATCAATATTCCAAAACTTTTAAATATAAACATGTGCAGTTTAGTACAACAATTTGCATCAGCTTGGGTTGATCCGGCATCATTTTCTTTCGAGAGAACCGTCGACATATATTAGGATCTGCGGGAAGAAAATGATTACCGAATCTTCTTTGGGGAGCGATGAGATTGATCGGCGTTCCCCTTCTCAGATGAACTGCAAGCTTGTAAAGAGAGATACTAGTAAGAACAAAGATATCTTGTAGGCCAAGACAATTTCTCAACCTGAAAATCCATACATCGTTATGAATGGATCGGCATTCTTTCCTATGAACTCATCGACCCTGCAAATTTTATCAAAGGGGCAAACAGCGATCAATCAGCTCCATATGTCATGAACAAGAAGAAAATTAACTTAAAATTGGCACAACTATGTGAACTGATTGACATATGAAGAAGAATTACATATTTTTGGCTTTTGCACACATGACCTGACTGCTACGTCTGCAGCTTACGCTGATATTCATTTATGAAGAAGAATAAAGTAAACAGTGGCACTAAGACTGGAGACAGAAATACAAGAACTGCCTGTACAGTCACCGCAACCCTATATAATTTAGGTCCAATTCTAAAACATATTCATATGTTTAAATACAATCAATCATCCTAATCAAATTTCAAGTAACCAAACCTCCTAAACTATCGTTACCAGATTTGCATAATGTTCAACTGTACGTGTATACTATTTTCAATCATTACCGGATTTGCTAAACTTCCATTTGTAGGTTTTAACTAAAATCTGTGTTGCTTTCACACATCCATGTAGATGTGTTGCACCTGTCTGTACGACTTTGTTCAAACATGGGCTCACTTGCAATGGATTGTTCCCCATTCTTGGAGCCGGAGAACTGTTTCTTGTTTTCACTCCCCAAGTTACCTCTTAAACTTCAAAAAGGAAATTGATAGTATAAGAATTGAACAAGACAGCAGCTTACTCTTTGCAGCATATGGAGGCAGCATGGAGCCCTTCAATGGAACTGATCTCCCCCTGGCACAGAGAGAACAGCTTGTTGAATTCCAGAGAAATTATTTTTTACTGAAAAAAAAGCAGTAGCTACAAGCTAGAGTACAAGGAGGAGAGGGCATGTGCCAACTTTTCAGGCTGCTGTGTGGGATATTCTAACACTTAGAATCTACTACCAGTAGTAGTAGTAGTAGTAGAAAGGGACACCTGGAACTGACTTAGAAGTGACAACTAAACTGTGTGCTGGTAACAGACTCTAATACCTACTACTGTATAAAAATGGTAATCATTTGTTGTGTAGGCTCAATTGCAAATTAGTAATTTTCTTGGGTAATAATAACAGAGTAACAGCAGCAGCAGGGCACCATGTAACAGGGCTGTGGTGCGGGAGCCAACCAGGAAGAGCGATTAAGGTCAGGAGCTTGGGTACCTCGAGGAAGCTGATCTGGCGGTGGAGCGCGTCGACGGCGAGCTGCAGCCGGCGGCGGCCGCAGGGGTCGAGCGGGGACTTGGGCCTGGGCGCCGCCATTGCCGGCCTCGGAGGAGCCTGGCTAGCTGGACGGTGGTGGATGGAGGGCTCGCTCGCGCCGGCTGGCTAGCTGGGCCAGGAGAGGAGCGGGGGGCGGGAGGTGGACGGCGGCGGGGAGTGCGGGGAAGCAGAGAGCGTCATCAATGGAGTGAATGAGCGATCAGTCTAGCAGACCGGATCAGATCACGCCGCTGATGCTGATGTGCTGCCTCCTCGGAAGGAGGAGCAAGGGGATTCAGAGGCCCGGCGGCGGCGGCGGAGAGAGGGGGGGAGAGCGATGGACGGAGGTGGCCGCCGGGAGGAGGAGACAGGAAGTCGTCGGTCTGTAGGGCTGGAGACTGGGGTAGGTAGGGTAGGTAGGTGGTGGGTAGTGGGTAGGGTTAGCCAAGGCTGCTGGGCCGGATGGACCCTCGCGGGCCTACCACGACCACCACTTCTCTCCTTCCTTTGACTCCATTCTAAAAAAAAAATCATTAGCATTTTTTCCTTCTCTGAAGTAGCCAATCAAGTCCATTTTTTTGGGATTAAAAAAACAAAGCAATTTTCGCAAAATGTTACTAGCTGATTGATGACTTGATTATCATTTTTCGATTGAGAAAACATTATTGATGAACACGAACTACAAAGTAGACAACGAGACGAAAAGCGTTCACTACAAATATATAGTCCAAATCCGTCCTCATGACGATGTAGATAATAGACTTACAAACAAAATCATCTCGAAACAATCCCTCAAAAAAAATCATCTCTAAACAAAGAATTACACACAAGAACGGTCTTCCTTCATGGGTAATAAACACTTTCCCCTCTCCCCTCTCCAAAACAACATGCGCAACCATGTCCTGACTATACATGCCACAAGCCGGATAGGTAAAAGTTCCCAGGCCTAAGAGCCCGAGAACATCTCCAAGAAATATGTACAAAAATAGGCGGCGATGCATTAACATGTCGCAACTTTGACAACAATGTAACGATGTACCGTACGCTTTCCTCATCTGCTCCTTACCCTGCAGAGCGGTCCATGCGCTTAGTGAAATTAGCGATGTCGTGAGCGTGGATCACGAAGAGGGTGACTAGAGATTACATGAATGGAACGCGAAGGGTCTGAGTAGAGACCCCGGATCTCCTACGCTCTCGTGCCTGGCTTGGCCCATGCCGCCACCGTGCGACGAGAGCATCCTCCTCTGCAACAGTCAGGGGTGCTGTATGCTCAGCTGGATTTCCAAGAAAGATGACTTGCAACAGATTAGGGAGCATGAAATGATCTCATGAAGCACAATATTATACAATATGCTTCATTACTGACAAAGCACCCAGCAAGCAAAACACCATCCTGCCATTTACTTTTATTTTGCATAACAGGATAGCAAAGATTCGATTAATGTGCAGCATGGAGTGGAACGTAACTGGTTTTGTGTTGATTCAGTTCAGAACAGTCACAAAAAGAATCTTCAAAGCTAACGGATTAGTACACAACAAGTTGCGGCAGATTCACAAATCAAGCAAAATTATTATGCTAAAGTAATTAGTTGAACAGAATAGTTGTGACACTAATGTGGCTGTCGGCATGGAAAACAGTTTGAGAACTGTTCGACAATAGCGCAAGCTACTTCTGTTCTACAGCAGTGTCAGCTACTTTGTTCACAATAGGTAGACAAATATTGTGGATCACAGAGTAAATAAATATTAAAAGCAGGTGGCATGAAAGAAAAACGAGTTTAAGTCCTTACGTGTGTCTCAAAGTCCGGGCTAGACAGGTTTACCGATAGATTTTTCATCAGTTGTAGTACCTGGAGATTAGCCCATAAAAAGATCATTGTAAGTGAGTAGAAGTTATTAGGTAATAAAAGTGAATCCCTGACAGTACATTTCGACTTGCAAAAGAATGAACAAAGTGAGCATCTGCATTTGCTGCGAACATATAAGTAACGTATATAAGAATTACAGCAACTAAATATCCTTGATAAGGAGCAATGTGCAACAATGAGTAATTAAACTTCACCCCAGAATACACCTGTCCGGAATAGTTTCATAGGTTTTTATATGACACTGACTGAATCGAGGTACTGACATAGCAGCTTGCGAGTAACTGGGATGTCACTAAACAATGCAAACAAAACGACCTGGCCTTCATTCTTGCAGAAATCAATAGCTTTATAGCAGGGCAGATGAATCAATTACAGAGGGGAGATTAGCAAATGGCAATACCGTTTCAGCATCTATAGGATCCATCTCTCTCAACTTCTGCAAATGTCCTGTTGTATCTGGATCAAATACGCCCCCAAGAAAGTTGTATACTTGAGCAAAGTCTGGCATGGCTGCAAGTTCACCAGAATAAGTACAAAACAAATGTCAGATAGGGAACTGATAAACCAAAAACATGAACACATTGTTTCATATCAAGGCCATCAAAGGGTAATACGAAATACTGCACATCATTACATTTTTCATATTGTAACAGGGTACATCATTTATCATCCAGACATCAAGAGCATTACGGCAAATTTGCAAAATTTGATGGACAGAATGAAGGTAAGCCAAATGCAGAAGGCTCCAACAGAGTTAAACAGGGAGAAACACACTGATTGACACCAGACTGAAAGGTTCAAAAATAATGAATGGAGTTAAACTAGCCATGTTAGTGTACTCTCATATCATGCACATCTGCCAGATATGCGGAATAGAATTTGCACATATCATATCATGCACTTTAACAAGTGGAAATAGAATTAAATGAATGTGACCGATTGATCAACTCTTTAACAAGTGGAACAGAATTTGCACGTATCATGCATTCCAGTTTACATCTAATATAACCAGATGAATCTTAATATAACCACAACAGTTGCCACCATAATCCATAGGGTTGTGAATTTATTAAAAATTTGTATAGATGTCCACAACAGTCTCCAGCATGTTAACAAACTGTATAGATGTATGATGTACAAAGAGAAGCTCACCATGCAATGCTGGAAGTACAATCTCTTGCTCAATCGCATCGGAAGTTGGCCAAATTTCTTGCCCAATCGCATCAGAAGCTGGCCAAGTTCCAGATTGGCACTCTATGCTACTAGAGCTATTATTTGCAGCGCCTAAGTCTGTCGGTTCGATAAGAGCAAAGAAGTTAGTGGTACCTTGTAAAAATATTGACCATAGACAGAATATGCGGTAGTTAACACAATTGCAAACCTTGTGTATGTCTTGGGCTATAAGGTTGGGTAAGAACATCGTCCCAGGAAGGAAATGTGTCCTCGTTTGCACTTGAGTTTGTAGCGACAGTAGGTGCATCCATAGGTATAACACGCCCTTGCTCCACGACATGAGGAGGCTGCTGTGGCAAGTCGACTTCAGGGGCTGCAGGAGCTCCAAGATGTTATGTTTAGACCGTTTTTTCATTGAAAGATATTCAGGTTAGTCAGATGAGGGGTGGAAAGTGCTTATTACCCTTTTTTGAGGCTTTATTATGTGGGTACGGGTGTGCCGCCTTCCTCTTCGGCCTAGGTGGGGGCAGATGCTCACCTGTCCCATTCTTCTGAACCTTCAGAAAGTACTTCTGTGCATGGCTCCTGATCTGCCAACAGAACTGTTGTTTTAGATCACCGCACAGTTTGTCAGACGCAAATATATAAGCAAGTAGCAAGTGCATCTACTTATTGGAACAAGTCGACAGTGGGAAAGCTATAAACTTATAATGACTGCGTTCAGAGAAGAAGCAGATAAAAGATTGCAACCAAGCAGATCTGGAAAATGTATTATCAACTATAAAATATGGGTTGCAAACCAAACAACTAAGCATACTTTGTCAGATGATAAGTAACCAAACAGCAAAGAGAAGCAGAAGCTGAGCGCAGAACAGAGCATCTATATGTACCTGTATCACTGTCTTGGAGCCAACAAATGCTTCGATCTTTCTCCAATCGCGATCGAACCTGTTACACAAAAAACACAAACAAAGAGATACATGTAACTAACGAGGACAGACAGACAAGACCATACATGGAGAGCGATTTCAGTTGTCGCACGAGCCAGCCTCTCAGAAGCAGACGGCCTAAGGTACCAACACAAAGCACTCTTGTGCTGTCCATAGGTTATCTGAACCTATGCGACCGCTACACGAAATCTCAATGTTAAGTTGCGCCGGCAGACGGGTGACGATGTCGAGGCCGCTTGGTCAGAACAATGAGTAATTGGTGAAAAGATGGTGAAAATTCCGAATGTAAAATGGCCCATGGTTTGCTGGCAACGGATGGAGTGATGATTTCTGTCCCCGGCGCCGCATCGAGCATCGATCGACGACGGGTTAAGCAGTTAACCACCAGGCCCAAGTGGCCTAAGGAAGATATACATCCTGCTCACACCTGCCAAGCTCCATGGGGATTCATTCAGTTCAGACTTGAGACCAGGCGTCTAGTACAGCCTATGGTCCAAATCAAAATCAACTAGGCAGACAGCTGCCAGACGTTCTACTCTAGCCACTAGCCCGGCGGGCGGGGCTGGATCCTCGGCTGAACCCGGCGATCTAGCAGGCCGGCGAGCTGAGGGACTCTGATCGGCCGGACCTAATTAAGCCCGATCCCCAACCAGCAGACAAGAGAGAGGGAGGTCGGGGCCGGTGGTTGCTTACAGGAGGAGCGCCTCGATGAACTTGTCGTGCTCCGGGTCGGTCCAGCTCTCCCGCGACTTGGTGATGGTGTAGGGCTTCCGCACCCTCCCCTCCGCACCCTCGCCGCCGTCCACGCCGGGCACCGACGACGACTCCATCACCGCCGCCATCGCTCTCTCTGATCCGATCTCGGTCGCTGGAGTCTGCTGAGGAATGGAATGGAGATGGGACTCTGTGGCCAGCAGCAGAGTCCTCCCCCCGTGGACAAGGAAGGAAGGAAGGCGGGACGAGGACGGTGACGTGGCGGGGGCCTCGGCCGCTCCTGGCCACGAGCTCTCCCCGCGCACGCCGACGCCCCGGCCCCACCGGAGCGCCACGCCACGCATGGCCCAGTACGACTTGATAGGCTGCATCTTTTTTAAGGAAGCCCCTATCCGCCGCATGGAGCTCCGTTGGATCAACCCTCTAACAGCCGTCAGATCTAACCACCACGCGCGTGACAGCCTTCTTACTTCCTGCAACAACCGGTCAGTTTCGAAAACAGATTCCCCTGCCGCCGTCCTGACATAGCCGCGCCCAGCGCGGCGCCAGCCCCCGCCACCACAAAATCGCTGCCGCCGGCGCACCGGGGGAACTAGTCCTTGTTGTGCTCGCCGGAGTTGCTGCTCCTCCTCCGTCTCAGCTCCGCGAGAAGCCGCTAGCTCCAATCGAGCACGACGACGACGACGAGCTCTCATGGCCGGCGCTTCTTCGGCGTTTTCTGCATAGCTATGTTTCTGAAACACGTCTCATGTTGCAATGTCTAACCACTCACTCCTGAGGCGCTGCAACTCGGACTATATTTGTGAAACAAGACCCCAGTTGCAGAAAAAAAATACCTTCACCACCGAATCGTTTTTTTTTCTTTCTGAAACTAGTCCCGTGTTGTAGAAATCTAGTGAAACCGGACCCTTATTGCAAGAAAAAGACTAGCCGCGCAAGAGTGACCTGTGGCCAGCGTGGCCGCTTGATCATGATTGATCTGACGGTTATGCAAGCGGCGGATGCTCGCGCGTGCATTAGCCGGCTGAAGGTAAGCTTTTCCCTTTTTTTTAACCTCGTTCTCATCTTTCTTTCCTTTTTTGACAACTCACAAACCCCCAAAGAACGACCCACCCCCGCTCCCTCCCGGGTCGCTCGCGCGAGCAGACCCGAAGGCCCCAAAACCTAACAAAAAAAGCCCTACACCATCACGGCCTCCCCTGGCTGTTGCTGTCGCCGGCGTCAACGGTGGCGGCCGCGCCCGGCCGTTCAAGGCGGGGGGTGGGTGGGCGCGCCCCGTCGGGATCCCTTCGCGCGGAGGTGAGACGACAAGCGGGCGACGAGGAGGTGCGGTGGTGCTGGTCGGGAGGCGCGGGGGAGGAGTTGTGGTGCACGGCGGAGGCCCCGGCGGAGCTGTGGAGGTTCTGAAGCAGGCTGGCGCTGCACAGCAGAGGCACCTGGAGGAGATCTAGCGGCGGCGTGTCACGCCCAATATGTGATACTATCCTAAAGAGACTCGAAGGTCCCACCAAGGATAGAACTGCATATTGAAACGCTTTTGCAAGGTGGATATCATTACATCAACATTACATAATAGGTGGGGATACATACAAGAGGCATACAATGCCACACGAATACAACATCACAATACATAAGAGCATCATCCGACTACGGATGAAACACAAACAGAAACTCAAACGACATCCACCCTGCTAGCCCAGGCTGCCGACCTGGAACCTATCCCCTGATCGAAGAAGAAGCAGAAGAAGAACTCGACGCAAGCAAGCATCGCTCTCGCGTCATGATCATCGCATAACCTGTACCTGCAACTGTTGTTGTAGTAATCTGTGAGCCACGAGGACTCAGCAATCCCATTACCATGGGTATCAAGACTAGCAAAGCTTAAAGGGAAAGGAAGGGGGGTAAAGTGGTGAGGTTGCAGCAGTGACTAAGCATAATATGGTGGCTAACATACGCAAATAAGAGCGAGAAAAAAGCAAGCGGAACGGCGTGAAGCTAACAATGATCAAAAAGTGATCCTGAACTCCTACTTACGTCAAACATAACCCAAAACCGTGTTCACTTCCCGGACTCCGCCGAAAAGAGACCATCACATACAGCCCGGGGACGTCTCCTCCTTCTTGATCCAGCAAGGGGAGAGGAGAAGTTGAGGGAGAACTCCAACAGCAAGACGGCATGGTGGTGATGGAGCTCGTGGTTCTCCGGCAGGGCTTCGCCAAGCACTACGGAGTAGGAGGAGGTGTTGGAGGAGGGAGAGGGCTGTGCCAGGGGAAGAGGTATGGCTACCCTCCCACCCCTCCACTATATATAGGGGCAAGGGAGAGGGGAGGCGCTCTAGGGTTTCCCCTAGGGGGCGGCGGCCAAGCAGATTGGATCTCCCTAGGGAAAATCCTAGGGAGACTTGCCCCCCAAGCCAAGCAGGTGGAGGATTGCCTCCCAAGACAGGTGTAGGCGCCCCACCTCCCCAAATAATGTGGGAAAGGGTGTGGGGGCGCACAACCCCTTAGTGGGCTGGTTTGCCCCCTCCCCTTGGCCCATGAGGCCCTGCAACACTTGCCGGGGCCCCCGAAACACCTTTCGGTCATGCTGGCCTTAGCCTGGTACCCCCGAAACACTTCCGGACTCCAATACCCTTCGTCCAATATATCGATCTTCACCGCCGGACCATTCCGAAACTCCTCGTGACGTTCGGGATCACATCCAGGACTCCGAACTACCTTCAGTAACCACATACTATTTCCCATAACAACTCTAGCGTCACCGAACCTTAAGTGTGTAGACCCTACGGGTTCGGGAACCATGCAGACATGACCGAGACACCTCTCCGGCCAATAACCAATAGCGGGATCTGGATACCCATATTGGCTCCCACATGTTCCACGATGATCTCATCGGATGAACCACGATATCGGGGATTCAATCAATCCCGTACACAATTCCCTTTGTCAATCGGTATGTTACTTGCCTGATATTCGATCGTCGGTATTCCAATACCTCGTTCAATCTCGTTACCGACAAGTCACTTTACTCATTCCGTAATGCATGATCCGGTGACTAAATACTTAGCCACATTGAGCTCATTATGATGATGCATTACCGAGTGGGCCCAGAGATACCTCTCCGTCATACGGAGTGATAAATCCCAGTCTCGATCGTGCCAACCCAACAGACACTTTCGGAGATACCTGTAGTGCACCTTTATAACCACCCAGTTACGTTGTGACGTTTGGTACACCCAAATCATTCCTACAGTATCCAGGAGTTGCACAATCTCATGGTCTAAGGAAATGATACTTGACATTAGAAAAGCTTTTAGCAAACGAACTACACGATCTTGTGCTATGCTTAGGATTGGGTCTTGTCCATCACATCATTCTCCTAATGATGTGATCCCGTTATCAATGACATCCTATGTCCATGGTCAGGAAACCATAACCATCTATTGATCAACGAGCTAGTCAACTAGAGGCTCACTAGGAACATGTTGTGGTCTATGTATTCACACATGTATTACGGTTTCCAGTTAATACAATTATAGCATGAATAATAGACAATTATCATGAACTAGGAAATATAATAATAGCCATTTTATTATTGCCTCTAGGGCATATTTCCAACACCGCGCCCCTCCAGGTAGTTGGTGATTAGAGCTATGGTGCCAGGGAACTCCTCAGCAGAAACTTCAGGTACGAGCGTGGCGATGGCCCACTCGTCGCAGACCATCGGAAGCTCACCACCCAGAACCACATATCCACGGCGAGCACGAAGAGGCCAGGCGGGACGATTGCAGTGCCAGTGGGAAGGTGGGGGAGAGGGTTGCAAGGGAAACAAGCCATCTCGTTGGTTGCAGCAGCGGCAGGCGGAGTAGGGGATGAAAGACAGAGGGGAGAAGCTAAGGAGACTATGCGGGCTTCAATTATATCCGGCAGCGGATCCTGGTTCTGTTTGACCCGATAAGCATTAACTCTGATATTCTTGTTGAAACAGAATCTAGCGATATGATTATATCGGTAACAAACACGGCATCTGATTTGATTGGTGCATTCAGTATGTGCGTGCCCAATACCAAGACATTTTTGCAGGCAATATAGTTTGTAAAACTAGGGGAAACCAACCTGGACGATACATCTTCCGTGTGGGTGGGCTGGCCCAAAATAGACGGCCTGTTGGGCTTCGTGGGCACTATCTGGGCCGACTGATTCAAATCAATCCTAGTCAAAGCAACGGCCGATCCGCTATGCATGCGGGCGGTTGCATCCACCGGCGGCGAGCGAAGATCACGATCAACGTGAGATGGCTGGCCATGCAACATAGGTCCCAGGGGAGTTGCATTCGCCCCCGATAGCTGATAATTTCCATGTGATGTACTTCTCGTACGAGATGGAGTAAGATGTCCAAGAATTATGCGGAATACTTGATTAGTGGGTACAAGATGACCATGTTTACCTTTGTGACGACGTGTGACGATAGTCCATTCAGCATCTTGTTCTTTATACCACTTCTTTTCTTCATATATCCAATTTGGGCCACCGCCGCTCCATAGATGGAAATAACATTTGAATGCATCACATTTGAAGAAAGATTTACGAACCAGGAAGAAACCCACTGCCTTGGAATATACTTTGAACTTGAAAACATTGCCCTTGATATGAGAAACCTCAAATGATTCATAAGATCCACCCGTGCATGATGAGAGTGCCAAGCTCACATTGTGGGGGTTCAGATGGAAAGCAAATCTTGCAAAGGAGACCACAAGGTAGAAACCATAGGAGGAGGAGACAGGGTTGACCGAAGATTGAAAATACTTACGGATCTCACCTCTAAAATGATGACCAAAAGAAAAATCCAATTGGTGAGCGATGGAGAGTGGATCACTGAATGGATCCATCGGCGTAGGAAAGGTTTATGGTGGAGAAATCAAGGAAGATCACGGCCGGCGCCATGGTCGCCAATGGTGGGGTGGGAGGAGAGGTGGGAAGCCATGGTCGCCAATGGTTTGACTCCTTTTATAATCGAGTTGTGCCAACACATGGCCCGCGAGGCCCGAAACAACCTAATAGGCTGAATTCCACGCGGGCCAACGGGCTAAACGGGCCATCATGCCGGCCCATGTAAGAAAGGGGCCGTGCCTTGGTCAGGGAGGGCAGCACACGTGCCGTGGGGTTCCTGGCTGGGCCGTGCCGTGCCTGGTCCGTGCCGGCCCATTTGGTCAGGTTTGCCCTCATTGCAAAAAAGGGACCGGAGCGAGAATAGCAGAAAAATAGAGGGGGCAAACGCGAAAAGTGCCTTCTCCAAAATGGTTTCTCTCTCCTCCTCTTCCTGTTAACTTCCTCCCTCTGTCTCTCTCTCTCTCTCTCTCCCTCGCCATCATCGTCCCCGTCCGATCTCTCTCCCCCGACCCCGGCCGACCGGAGCACCCAAATCCGCCCGCCCCCCGCCGTCCCCGACCCAGGCGACCGCCGCCTCCCGCGGATCCCCGACCAGCCCAGGTACGCAGCCCGCTCCCGCCCGAGTTCCTCAGATTCGCGATTGTCCCTTCTTCCCTTCTGATGCGGGCTTCCTCCTCCGATCCCCCTCCGCAGGAGCAAGGCGGCCGCGCGCGCGGGGTTCTCGGGGGCCTGCGGCGCTCGGGAGTAGACCGGATTCGCCTCGCCCCCGGCGCCGGAGGGAGCGAGGGAGGCGGGAGCTGGGTTTCGGCGCGCGGCGTGGGATGAGCTAGATTTCACTCGACCTAGGATGGCGGCGGCCGCGGTTTGAGTCCGACGAGCGCCTCCCTCCCGCCCCGGTTAATTAGCTGCTGGTAGAGATTTTAGCGTAGTCTGCCTAGAGGTGCTGCTGCTGCTGCTGTTGGCGATGAGCTCCGAGGCCCCCAAGTGAGTGCTCGTCAGTAACGCCTGCGCTGTCTGCTGCTGCCAGTGTGCCGGCCTTCCTGCGACATGAACCCTTTCATCTGATTCGCTGCGGCGATTGCGTGTTTGTTTCTCTGTGCTGGCAGGAACATGAGGACGGTCTACTCGAGGGAGTTCCTGATCTCGATCGGCGAGTCGGACCGCTGCAAGAACCTGCCCCCCGGCGTCAACCTGTCGCTCCTCAAGTACCGCCTGTCGCTTTGCCCCCCTACTAGTGTGTATAACTGCTTTCTTTTGTCCGCGGCGTTGAAGTGGTGACAAACGTTCATCTCTGTCTGCGAGCAGCGAGCTGCAGGAGGCGTCGTCGGTGGCGTACGAGAGGGGCAACAGGGGCCAGTACACGACGCCCCTGGGAAGGTCCGACGGGTCCGGGGGTTACACTTACTCGTCGCGTGGCGGGAGCTCCGGCGGAAGGTGGGACACTCGCTCGACGGGGTCGAGTGACCGGGAAGGAGACTTTCCTGACCGCGACTCGCTGACGCAGGGTAAGCATGTGTTCTTTTCGGGCAAGTGTTTGCTGTCTGTACTTGCTTTCCTTTTAGCTCTGGGAACATGTGAAGGATTGGCTAATAGTTGTTACGTTACCCTTCTCGATATGACCACCCTGTGTTGGTGAAATGACATTTTTGTTGCGTATCAGGAGCTTGTTACTTGGCGTCTCAAAAAGGAAACTGCTGTCCTTGTTTGTGCTTGTGTGTCTCTGTTGGTGTCACTAAGAATAGTAAACAGATGAAGTCAATTAATTACATTGTCATACTGTTTATTAGTTACCTATACTAATTTTCTCTCCTGTGCACATCCTAATTTACGCACTTATTAGACATGCCAACTGCATTCTTCTTATCTGCTGTGGAATTCTTTTTATGTCTGTAGATAGGAATAATGGAACCCAATACAAACGCACTTGGCAAAAAGTAGAACATGATGGCCTGCTGGGAAGCGGTGGATTCCCTAGACCATCAGGATATGCAGGGCCGCCGGCGGCCAAGGATCGTGGGAATGCGCCTCAGCCAAACAGGACAGCTGAGCGCTATCAGCCACCACGCCCTTACAAGGTTTGAGCTTGCACGCGTGTCTCCATCTTTCTTTATATTGTAGATCAACTACAACTGTTTAGTGAATACATTTTACACACCAATGACAGGCTGGACCTCTTTCACGAAAAGATGTTGACTCAATGAATGATGAAACATTTGGGTCTTTTGAATGCTCAAATGACGATAGAGCAGAAGAAGAAAAGAAACGAAGAGGTCAGTATTTATTACTGCCACATATAATGTATATGTTGTTTCTGCTGTAGTCATCTACAATATCTGATGCCGCCCTTCTGTGCAGCATCATTTGAATTGATGAGGAAAGAGCAACATAAATCTCTGCAAGAAAAGAAGAGTGGTCCTGGTGATGACATCATGACGATGTTACAGAATTCTACTGAAAACTTAGGTTCCGCAACTAACAGTGGGAAGCCAGATGGAATAGTGCCCTCAGTTTATCAAGATACCACTAAAACATCTTCAGTTCTACCAGCTCCTGCGGCGAGGCCACTTGTCCCGCCTGGTTTCTCAAATGCAGTTGTGGAGAAAAAGGTTCAGTCCCAGTCGTCCAACATTGCACTTGAACCAAAGATGCACAGCTTGACATTGTTTCAGTAATATAGTTAGATGCCATCAAATGCATGCAATTATCATCTAAGTACCAGCTCTGTACCATGTAGTTGCTAACAAGATCTGGTAATTAAAATTAGTTTACTGAATCATCACATCTTCTCTGTGATCAAAATTGGTCTAAAAATCTTTTTACTATTGCTGGCAGTTTTTACTCGTGTCTAATGGGCAATTGCTAATGGGTTCATCTGTTTTATATCTTTTACTGACATGAGTGTGTAACACCAGGTGAAAAGCAGTTGCTTTATAGTTTATGATACTCATGCACTATGAGATATTGTTCTGATTTCCGCAGTTACTAGATTATAATGTGTTCATCAGTATAAAGGGAATAGCACTCTTGGGATTCTAGTTGCCATCTCTGTAGCAAAACATGTTAACAATATACTATCTGCCAATGCCATACTGTTTCTCAGTTGCGTTTTGCTCTTTTTTAGGCTCACATTCCTGCTAGAGAGGATAAATTACCGACTATTGTGCAATTTAGTAGCCAAGTAGAGGGAAACCAGTCAGCAACAGACATCGCCTCAAGCAACAAAAAGAAGGGCATTTCTGACAACATTGGTGTACATCAAAAGCACACACTTCCATCTGGAGGCGTTTCCTCTTCAACTGAATTTGTTCCTAAAATTCTGAAAGGAACTGAGGAGTGGGAAGCTGATGCAATGGATGATAAGTACTCCATTGAGAAACAGGGCATGCCAAAAAATGGTGGTTCAGCTGGGAAGGACAATTCAATCTCAATCTTGGAAGAGTTCTTTGGCAACGCATTGTCAAAAGGCAGTGGCAATTTACCGACATATGTTGAGGTAATATACCAACTAATCCTTGTTTTGTTGTGCTCACTCTTACATTCCGACATGTGCGGTTGTCTCATGTGGCTCTCTGTCATCTCTGTATATAAGCATTAAATACTCACATATTACAAAATTAAGACCATTTTGTACGGTTATGACCTGTGATATGGACCAACCTTATCCTCCGAATATAATGTGATGTTGGCTGAATTTGCGCCTCTGTAATTTTATATCTGATATTATGACGGTTTTATGCTGTTCATGTCGTCATAAGATGCCAATGGGTCACTCAAATATGATATCTTTTTCTGTGCAAATTCAATGATTTTTGTTTCTGGGGATGAATGGCTGCTGAGACATTTTCTATCAAATTATGTAAGCCATCTACATGTAGTCTTGAACGTTGATAGCTGATGGTGACATAAACTTCTTGGACCTTTTACTTGTTTAGATGGCATCATACCCATAACTTAACCTGTTATGCGCTCGTGCTTAAAAGTAGCATTTGGTGGTCTCAGTGCAGAAGTGAAAATATTCCTGGTTATTGCCACGTTGCTGCAAGGTTCCCCAGTAAGAAGGAAGTTACAGATTTGTTGGGCATTCAGATATCTATTAACTGCCGTGTGTTTATTCTGTCTGCGCCGTCTTTTTTCAGAGTCAACAGCTGAATACGGGTGCTGATATGATGGCCTCTTCTGTACCAGAATCATCCAAATTTGCTCGCTGGTTTCGTGATGAAGGTAATCCTGTTTCATAGTTGTGCCATATGCTATGTGTCAGTCAATAGAAGTAGAATAGCCATGCCATGAAAATTTCCTAACAGAAATAAATTTTGTATACATATCCCTCTTTCCGGTATGCAAAGTAAATTTAGGTTAAAAGACATGTTTACACTTATCCTTTTATTTTACAAGGTTTGTTTGATGATTTTTGTATTTGTATATACTGTAGATTCAAAACCTTCAGAGGACTTGCCATCAAAGAGCCTGCTCTCCATGATTGTGAACAATGACAAACCAGGCCCACAAAACATAGCCCCTGGTCCAACATTGTCTGATGGTGCTATTCATCAGAATTTATCATCAAAATTAACTACCGATAAATTCGATGCTTCATCAAGGCTACTACCATTTCCATCTCCTGCACCTGCTGGTGGTATCCAGGAACAGTACAGGCATGCTGCTATCCCAGAGCCAGCTCCAGTTATGATGACATGTGAGGATCTTGAGCAGGCGATGCTGGCACAGGTTGCTAGCAACAGCGGTTCTACTCAGAAGAGTGCTGTACAGAGGCATCAGGCTGTTTTGGATGAGCCAGCCGCCAAGCAGAAAGTAGCTGTAGACAATCATGCATCACACCATCTTCTTTCATTATTACAGAAGGGAACAGATAGCAAGGGGTCATCTCCGTTTGGTTTCCACATAGGATCAGCTGATGAACCACAGAGTTCTGATGTAAATGCCATGGCCAATGGTGGTATATATGGAACTGTTCCGAGTAACAAAACTGAAACTGTTCCGATTAACAAAACTGAGACTATTCCTGCTTCAGGGAAGAGCGTGACCTTGGAAGCATTATTCGGGGCTGCATTTATGAATGAGCTCCATTCCAAGGATGCACCAGTTTCTATTCGGGGATCTGCATTCAGTCATGAAGGGTACTACCCTGGTGAAGAGGCTCTGACCTTTAACAGCAATGAAGGCGGAGATCCTTTTAAAGAACCAAGAACCGGGATAGAGTACAGGAATACATCATTCAGTGGTCCAAGTCAGGGTACTAGCTTTGACAAGAATGGGTTGGAAATTAATCTGCCTGAGGAAGACAGTTTGTTTACAATGAATGACTCTTTCGGTGTTCGAAAGCCTGATATGTTGCCATCACTGAGATCCGGTAGGGTGGAGGTGCAATTACCTGAGAAGGCAGTTGATGATCTTAACTATAAGCTTCAAGGCCTTGTGCCTGGTGATGTAGAACCTGCTCAAGTACTTGGTCCTGATGCTCTGGGGCCTCGTTCCCATGAACAGCGTTATCAGGTCGAGTCCCAGAATCTTTACCATCTTCTACAGGGTGGCAGGCAACCTGCACTGGCTCCTCGGCCGATGCTGGATCACGTTGGTAACAGGAGTCAGCAAGCCCCATTTGACATGCCACAAGCGATACGGCATGATCCCCGCCGTTCTTTCCCACCTAACATGAATCCTATGCAACACACACTAAATGCTCCAGGGGTCCCTCATGTGGATCCTGCTGCCCATCATCTTATGCTGCAGCGCATGAGTGGAAGCTTTCCAGCAGAAGGCTTGCCAAGAGGTGTTCTGCCATCTCAGCCTGTGCATCAGGCGGCTGGTTATAGACCTGAGATGAACAATGTAAATAATTTCCATATGCACCCTCGCCAGCCCAGCTATGGAGACTTTGGGTTGATGCCGCCAGGTACGAGTCTGTACAAGTTCATTTTGTACTTTGTGTTTACTTGCAGTTTATTCCGTCACTGTTTCGTTTGTTTCAAAGTTTTGATGGCAGAGAGGCTCTTTGGCCTGCTGTTGGTGACTAGACAAGAACGATTTGTTTACTTCCAAAATCTGACATCTCTTATTGCATTCCACAAAATCCACTCATTCAAGTTGTGCCTGAAATTTTACCGATCTGAATTGATTGATTGGAGTTGAATTCTGCGTCTTTTTGTTAGTGGTTATGATCTTTCATTGGACCTTCATTTACTGTTAAAACGTGAAAAGAAAATCATTTATACTCACAGTTAAAGGTAGTTTACTATCCCCTTGTTTTCCCCTGATTTCAGGGAAACAGTTTCTTGTTTTTCCAGTTTGAATTATCGGATACAGAGTACGTGACATCAAAACCGTTCAATTTTATCCTGAATTTATTATGATCCAACTCTGTCTGTTTTCTCTTTATTTAGGTCCATCGGGTCCAGAGGTGCGAGGCAACCACCCAGACGCCTTCGAGAGGCTGATGCAGATGGAGCTCACAGCCAGATCAAAGCAGATACACCCAGCCATGGCCGGCCCTGTACCAGGCGGCGGAATGTACGGGCCCGAGCTCGACATGAACCTGAGATACAGATGAAGAACTGTCTCTGCTGTGCCTGTCGTCGCCATGCCCTATCACCCAAACAAACCACCATGTTCCGTGTCCATGAACGAACTTGCGTTAGCGTTTGCGGTTGCTTAAGATAAGATAGCTCGTCGGGGAGGAAGTTTCGCCGGTGCCGGTGTGTGCCATGTATGTAGTACTTTGTGCCTGAAATGGTTGGATGGGTTGCTGATGATGATCTGGTGAGGAGGGAGGGAGGGAGGGAGGGAGGGGGGATACATTGGGTGCTGTCATTGTAGCAGCCACATCTGTACCTGTGTCTGTCTGTGTCTGTGTCTGACTATTTGTTTTTCGTTTTTGTATAAATACTAAAAAAAGGACCAGATTAACAATAACATATTTGCATTTGGTCCCCCTGATGCTTCAATTTGTTTTTGTTTGAGGAAAAACTAACCATTCACATCAACTGGGATAAAAGGATGTGACACAAAATTAAGTTGAACAAATAAAAAGACCAATACATGGATGGATGCCATCCTTACACAATAATCTTTAGTTCAACAAAGTGCGAAAAATGCACCTCATGCTGAACTTGATAATGTTATTCAGTACTCCTTCCGTCCCAAAATAAGTGTCTCAATTTCGTACTAACTTTGGTACAAAGTTTAGTACAAAGTTGAACTAAGGTTGAGACAGACGCTTACTTTGGGATAGAGGGAGTAGTCGGTCGGGGTAACATGCTTGCTGAAATCTGTGACACGAAGTTCAAAGTTTATCATCACAAAACCAAAATTTGTACATTTAGATCAATCTTAAAGGACAATTTTTATGTTTCTTATAACAAAGAAAAAAAAGCAGTGCCATTTTTCACTTTGTTCTTGTGAGGGTAAAATGGGCATTTTTTTGCTCTGAAGTGGTCGCACTGTGTAGGAGTGTGGTGTGGTTCCCATCAGCCATGGTCGCAGCCGCCACCTCGTGAGATCCTCCCGAAACCCTAGCCGCCGCTGCCCCGCCCAATGGCGTTCCCGCCGCGGCTCCTGCTGCCGCCCCGGCCCCCCTCGCCCTCGCCCGCACCGGCGCGGGCCTCCGCGCGGCCCAGCGGCGGCGGGGGGCGGACGGCGCCGGAGCTGTCGGGCCCGACGCCGCGGGTGGTGGTGGTGACCTCCGGCAAGGGCGGCGTGGGGAAGACCACCACCACGGCCAACCTGGCGGCCTCCCTGGCGCGGCTCGGGCTCCCCGTGGTGGCCGTGGACGCCGACGCCGGCCTCCGGAACCTCGACCTGCTGCTGGGGCTGGAGAACCGGGTGAACCTGACCGCCGCCGACGTGCTCGCCGGGGACTGCCGCCTCGACCAGGCCCTCGTCCGCCACCGCTCCCTCCGGGGCCTCCACCTGCTCTGCCTCTCCAAGCCCCGCTCCAAGCTGCCCCTCGCCTTCGGCTCCAAGACCCTCACCTGGGTCGCCGACGCCCTCCGCCGCGGCGCCGACCCGCCCGCCTTCATCCTCATCGACTGCCCCGCAGGTCCGCTCCGCATTTGCTTCACACCCGATGAATCCAAATTTCAATTAGCTCATTGCAATACGATCTTATCAGTATGATTCTACCATGAATCCATTGTCCGTGATATTCTCTAGTGTAGCTCAGTCGATTAATCGTGTGATTATACCGTTATACCTACACTCTAGCACCGATTAATCTTATGAAATGTAATAGCTAGTATGGTTAATTGTCAGTGTTTTTTGCCCCTTGATTTGCTTGAGGAATGCAGCTGCTGCTGTTTGTTCACCCTTCCCTAGATCATAAGGATTTCAGAGCCAGCGCTTGTACTGAATCTCTGATTGTTTCATGATGCTTTTGCGCACTTGTGGTATGCCGGTATGGGGATGGTATCTGGATTTGTCAGATTTGAGCCATTTATTGGGTTATTCTTACCGGGTTAATTCTTAGAACAGTGTATCTAAGTTGCATTTTCTTACTGCTGTTCTCAAGCAGCATTATTCAAGTTTCACTGCTTGAACTTGTCATATAACGCCATTTTAACAAACTGCTTGGTGGCTAGTAGTATCATGTATCTGTAATGTACTCCTCCGTTCCTAAATATTTGTCTTTTTAGAGATTGACTACCGCATACGGATGTATATAGATATATTTTAGAGTGTAGATTCACTCATTTTGCTTCGTATGTAGTCACTTGTTGGAATCTCTAGAAAGACAAATATTTAGGAATGGAGGGAGTAGCAGTGAATGTTTGCATGATTCTGTAGTATAATTTGCATCATCAGTAACAGTTCACAAGATATTTGATGATTGCCAGCCTCTGCAGTATGCATTCAACCCTGTCTGTTCCATGCAGTTGCCTGAAACGCGCACCTTCGTGCTGCCTAATTTGTTTTTTTTCCCCTGTAGGTGTTGATGCCGGGTTTGTCACAGCCATAGCCCCTGCAGAAGAGGCGGTGCTTGTCACCACTCCCGACATCACGGCACTCCGTGATGCAGACCGCGTCGCGGGGCTGCTGGAGTGCGACGGCATCAAGGACATCAAGATCATTGTGAACAGAGTGCGGCCGGACCTGGTGAGGGGGGAGGACATGATGTCAGCTCTTGACGTGCAAGAAATGCTCGGGTTGCCTCTGCTAGGCGTTGTGCCGGAAGATTCAGAGGTAATCCGCAGCACAAACAGGGGCGTGCCGTTGGTGCTGACGGACCCGCCCACGCCCGCGGGCCTCGCCCTGGAGCAGGCGACGTGGCGTCTGGTGGAGCGGGACGCGATGACGGCCGTCATGGTCGAGGAGCAGGAGCGGCCCAAGAAGAAGGGCGGCTTCTTCTCCTTCTTCGGCGGGTGATGGAGCCTGAGCGGAGTCGAGCCGCCGGTGACGTGCGTGTTGTGTATAGAGCTGCGATTTGGAGCTGCTTAGTCATTTTTTCGGTTTGCTTTTGCTCTTGTTTTTTTCCTAGCGTAGCACGATTCATTTGGCGTGCTTGATTCCACGGAGAGACGAACAGTCTTTCCTTTTTCTTTCAAATTTGCGGTGAACATTAGCAGAGTAAATGTATGTAGTTTTCTGGTTGATTGCTTCTTGCTGTTGCAGCAGTGAGCTCATCTTGTTCGAGTGTTGTTGTTCATGGCTTAATTTTGATTGCTGAACTGAGATGGAGAGGAAATGGGAGAGAAGAGGAACAGAGAAAATTGATCAGGGGCGTTGCTCCTTTTTATCCTTCCCAGGAACGCACCCATTGCAAGCCATTAGAACAATATTTCTTTGTTCCTTTTTTCTTGGCATTGGGGCCTCCAGTACCCCTCTTGATGTCATTTACCACCTCCAAACAATCTGAGGCCACGCAAATGTTCCTGACTGCCAGATCATCGGCGAGTGCTAGTGCCTTGTGTGGCGAAAAACCACCGCCGAAGATCCCAGGTAGACTCCCCCTCCTGGTCGCGGCACAGAACAGCGACTGCACCTCCGCGGCATTGCCTAGCCACTGCTCCATCTGCACTGATCTTGACGCAACCGTTCGGTGGACGCAGCCATCGCTGTGGCCGGTTTTGGGCAGGAGCAGCTGGGCTAGGATAATCATTCCGGACTGTGATAAGAGCTAGATCACTAATATAGTTGTTTACAGAACTGGTAGTTTGTTGCGGACTTTGGAATATTGATTCATATATAGCCTTCCATCTAGAATACCAAATCGACCAAAGAGTGATGACCATCCTTGTGAAGCTGGAATGATCCATCGACTCATGCAGCTCGAACAACCAAATCCTCGAATTGGCTTCTGTGTTTTCCCCCATAATTGAAACTATGGTATCTTCTGATAAAGCCCAAATGCATCGCGACATAGTGCAACCTATGAGAGCGTATCTCCATGAATCCTCGCATCCACACAACGAGCAGGCGTCCTGCACGACCATGTTCCTCCTCTTCAAAACATCTGTCGTTGGACGTGAATCGTGTGCCAGTCTCCATATCTTCGAAGGGACCTTAACTTTCCACAACGAGCTCCAGGATTTTTCGTCTCTATCAGAGCTAGACGAACGGCCCCTTCCTTGCAACCATTCCTCACTCTTGTAGGATCGGAAGTATGTCTAGAGGGGGGGTGATTAGACTACTTGACCAATTAAAAACTTAACCTTTTTCCCAATTTTAGTCTTTGGCAGATTTTAGCTATCTTAGCACAAGTCAAGCAATCTTCACACAATTCAAGCACGCATGCAAATAGTATATGAGCAGCGGAAAGTAAAGCATGCAACTTGCAAGAATGTAAAGGGAAGGGTTTGGAGAATTCAAACGCAATTGGAGACACAGATGTTTTTGTCGTGGTTCCGATAGGTGGTGCTATCATACATCCACGTTGATGGAGACTTCAACCCACGAAGGGTAACGGCCGCGCGAGTCCATGGAGGGCTCCACCCAAGAAGGGTCCATGAAGAAGCAACCTTGTCTATCCCACCATGGCCGTCGCCCACGAAGGACTTGCCTCACTAGCGGTAGATCTTCACGAAGTAGGCGATCTCCTTGCCCTTACAAACTCCTTGGTTCAACTCCACAATCTTGTCGGAGACTCCCAAGTGACACCTAGCCAATCTAGGAGACACCACTCTCCAAGAAGTAACAAATGGTGTGTTGATGATGAACTCCTTGCTCTTGTGCTTCAAATGATAGTCTCCCCAACACTCAACTCTCTTTCACAGGATTTGGATTTGGTGGAAAGAAGATTTGAGTGGAAAGCAACTTGGGGAAGGCTAGAGATCAAGATTCATATGGTAGGAATGGAATATCTTAGCCTCAACACATGAGTAGGTGGTTCTCTCTCAGAAATGATAAGTTGGAAGTGTAGGTTTGTTCTGATGGCTCTCTCCATGAATGAAGAGGAGGTGGAGGGGTATATATAGCCTCCACACAAAATCTATCCGTTACACACAATTTACCAATATCGGTGGGACCGAATCAACAAACTCGGTCAGGCCGATTTAGTAAACCTAGTGACCGTTAGGGTTTTCGGTGGGACCGACATGCAACTCGATAGGACCGATATGATTAGGGTTAGGGCATAACTAATCTCGGTGAGACCGATTACACAAACTCGGTAGGACCAATTTTGGTAATAAGCTAACCAGAGAGTTGGTCAGGTAAACTCAGTGGGACCGGTTTGCTCATTTCGGTGAGACCGAAATGTTACGAAAGGGAAACAGAGAGTTTACATTGCAATCTCGGTGGGACCGATTGCTCATCTCGGTGGTACCGAAACGTTACTAAGGGAAACAGAGAGATTACAATCCCATCTCGGTGAGACCGAGATCCCTACCGGTGAGACCGATTTGCCTAGGATTTGTGGCCGTGGCTATGCCATCTGAACTCGGTGGCTCCGGGTAGAAAGAATCGGTGGGGCCGAGTTTGACTTTTGGTTTGGGTCATATGTGGATATGAGAAAGTACTTGAGGTTTTTTGGAGCATATCACTAAGCAATGTGGAGCAAGAAACTCATTAAGCAACACCTCATCCCTCCTTGATAGTATTGGCTTTTCCTATAGACTCAATGTGATCCTGGATCACTAAAATATAAAATGTAGAGTCTTGAGCTTTTGAGCTTGAGCCAATCCTTTTATCCTTAGTATTTTGAGGGATCCACGTTCCTTATCCATGCCATGCCATTCATTGAGCTTTTCCTGAAATGTTCATCTTGGAATGATGTTAGCTCAATGAGCTATATGTTGTTAGGAATTACCAAAACCACCTAGGGATAGTTGCACTTTCAATCTCCCCCTTTTTGGTAATTGATGACACCATATAGATCAAAGCTTCGACAAATGATAATGAGATTGAAAAACATTGTCGTTTTGAGAAGTATATGATAAGCAAGAGCTCCCCCTAAATTTGTGCATAGTTTTAAGATTTGCTTTGAACTGCAAATGCACAAAGAGTTAGGCTCATGGGTTACTCTTCCATGTCACATACATCTTGGTGGAGCGCTCAAAATAATAAAGATTGAATACATGCACTCATCACCAAGCAAAGTGAATGATCACATAGAGATAAATGGGACAATGTCATCCAACAAGCATAAATGTAGTATATGATCAAACACATGATCATCATTGTATCACACAGGCAATAAAGTAGTATCTCAAGCAAGCAAAAGCAAATAAAGTTTAACCACCAAAGCAAGAGAGAACAAAAAGCAACACTCTCTCTCGAAGCCTATGATCTATACATTTTTCTCCCCCTTTGGCAACAAGTTACCAAAAAGTTCATAGAAAATGCATAGTGCTAGATCAACTCTCAGGCTTGATCTTGATGTGGTGGTGTAGAGATGACTCCTTGGACGAAGACTTCAGCTGATGTGGATGGAGCTGGAGGTGTAGGTGCTGAAGCTGGTTGCACTGGAGCTGTAGGACCTGTAGCTGGTGCAGATGAAGTGGCTCTAGTGTCTGTCACTGGCACTGCAGCTGATCTCTGAGCTCCAGGCACTCTGGCAAATGCATCTGTGGTTGTCTTGCTCTTCCTCTCCTGCATATCATCCTGAAGCTGCTCAACGACAGACTGGATCTCAGTTACCTTCACATCCAAGTCATAGAACTTCTGCTCCATGATCCTCTCCAGGCTCTCCTGGTTTTGAGTCAAGGTGGCCAGCCCTTTCTCAATCCTCAGAGTGGATGCAATCAAGTAGCCTAGTTGATCTTGTTTGCTCTTCAAAAAGTACTAAGATGCCTCTTCCATTGTTGGCATCTTGGTAGCCTTCTCTGTACTTGCCTTCTCCTTCTTTGCTTGAGCATGCACAGAAGATGGTTCATCTTCATCCATAACCACTTCGTTGTCCTCAAAATCTGGATAGATAGCAAAGTGTTCCTTATCCAACAAGTATGTGCCTATTGGGGAACGTAGTAATTTCAAAAAATTTCCTACGTACACGCAAGATCATGGTGATGGCATAGCAACGAGAGGGGAGAGTGTTGTCCACATACCCTCGTAGACCGTAAGCGGAAGTGTTATGACAACGCGGTTGATGTAGTCGTACCTCTTCACGATCCGACCGATCCAAGTACCGAACGTACGGCACCTCTGAGTTCAGCACACGTTCAGCTCGATGACGATCCCCGGGTTCCGATCCAGCAAAGCTTCGGGGATGAGTTCCGTCAGCACGATGGCGTGGTCACGATGATGATGCTCTACCGGCGCAGGGCTTCGCCTAAACTCCGCGACGATATGACCGAAGTGGAATATGGTGGAGGGGGGCACCGCACACGGCTAAGGAACGATCCGTAGATCAACTTGTGTGTCTATGGGGTGCCCCCTGCCCCCGTATATAAAGGAGCAAGGGGAGGAGGCGGCCGGCCAGGGAGAGGCGCGCCAAGGGGAGTCCTACTCCCACCGGGAGTAGGACTCCCTCCTTCCTTGTTGGAGTAGGAGAAGGGGGAAAGAGGGGGAGAGGAGGAAGGAAAGAGGGGCTGCACCCCTTGTCCAATTCGGACCAGAGGGGGGCTGCGCGCCTCCTTCCTTTCGGCCTCTCTCCTCAATTCCCGTATGGCCCAATAAGGCCCATATACTCCCCGGCGAATTCCCGTAACTCTCCGGTACTCCGAAAAATACCCGAATCACTCGGAACCTTTCCGAACTCCGAATATAGTCGTCCAATATATCGATCTTTACGTCTCGACCATTTTGAGACTCCTCGTCATGTCCCCGATCTCATCCGGGACTCCGAACTCCTTCGGTACATCAAAACTCATAAACTCATAATATAACTGTCATCGAAACCTTAAGCGTGCGGACCCTACGGGTTCGAGAACTATGTAGACATGACCTAGAACTATTCTTGGTCAATAACCAATAGCGGAACCTGGATGCCCATATTGGCTCCTACATATTCTACGAAGATCTTTATCGGTCAAACCGCATAACAACATACTTTGTTCCCTTTGTCATCGGTATGTTACTTGCCCGAGATTCGATCGTCGGTATCCAATACCTAGTTCAATCTCGTTACCGGCAAGTCTCTTTACTCGTTACGTAATGCATCATTCCGTAACTAACTCATTAGCTACATTGCTTGCAAGGCTTATAGTGATGTGCATTACCGAGAGGGCCCAGAGATACCTCTCCGACAATCGGAGTGACAAAACCTAATCTCGAAATACGCCAACCCAACATGTACCTTTGGAGACACCTGTAGTACTCCTTTATAATCACCCAGTTACGTTGTGACGTTTGGTAGCACCCAAAGTGTTCCTCCGGTAAACGGGAGTTGCATAATCTCATAGTTACAGGAACATGTATAAGTCATGAAGAAAGCAATAGCAACATACTAAACGATCAAGTGCTAGGCTAACGGAATGGGTCAAGTCAATCACATCATTCTCCTAATGATGTGATCCCGTTAATCAAATGACAACTCTTTTGTCTATGGTTAGGAAACATAACCATCTTTGATAAACGAGCTAGTCAAGTAGAGGCATACTAGTGACACTATGTTTGTCTATGTATTCACACATGTATTATGTTTCCGGTTAATACAATTCTAGCATGAATAATAAACATTTATCATGATATAAGGAAATAAATAATAACTTTATTATTGCCTCTAGGGCATATTTCCTTCAGTCTCCCACTTGCACTAGAGTCAATAATCTAGTTCACATCATCATGTGATTTAACACCAATATTCATATCTGTATATGATTAACACCCAGAGTTCACATCGTCATGTGACCAACACCCAAAGGGTTTACTAGAGTCAATAATCTAGTTCACATTGCTATGTGATTAACACCCAAAGAGTACTAAGGTATGATCATGTTTTGCTCGTGAGAGAAGTTTTTAGTCAACGGGTCTGTCACATACAGAGCCGTATGTATTTTGCAAATATTCTATGTCTACAATGCTCTGCACGGAGCTACTCTAGCTAATTGCTCCCACTTTCAATATGTATCCAGATTGCGACTTAGAGTCATCTGGATCAGTGTAAAAGTTTGCACCGATGTAACTTTTACGACGAGCTCTTTTATCACCTCCATAATCGAGAAACATCTCCTTAGTCCTCACTAAGGATATTCTTGACCGCTGTCCAGTGATCTACTATTAGATCACTATTGTACTCCCTTGCCAAACCAGGGCAGAGTATACAATAGGTCTGGTCCATAGCATGGCATACTTTTATAGAACCTATGACTGAATGCATAGGGAATGACTTTCATTCTCTTTCTATTTTCTGCCGTGGTCGGGATTTGAGTCTTACTCAATTTCATACTTTTGCAACACAGGCAAGAACTCTTTCTTTGACTGTTCCATTTTGAACTACTTCAAAATCTTGTCAAGGTATGTACTTATTGAAAATCTTATCAAGCGTCTTGATCTATCTCAATAGATCTTGATGCTCAATATGTAAGTAGCTTTACTGAGGTCTTTCTTTGAAAAACTCTTTTCAAACACTCCTTTATGCTTTGCAGAAAAATTCTACATCATTTCTGATCAACAATATGTCTTACACATATAATATCAGAAATGCTACGGTGCTCCCACTCACTTTCTTGTAAATACAGGCCTTTCCAAAAGTCTGTATAAAACCATATGCTTTGATCAACTCATCAAGGCGTATATTCCAACTCCGAGATGCTTGCACCAGTCCATTGATGGATCGCTGGAGCTTGCACATTTTGTTAGCACCTTTAGGATTGACAAAACCTTCTGGTTGCATCATATACAACTCTTCTTTAAAGAATCCATTGAGGAATGCAGTTTTGACATCCATTTTCCAGATTTCATAAAATGTGGCAATTGCTAACATGATTTGGACAGACTTAAGCATCGCTACAGTTGAGAAAATCTCATTGTAGTCAACACCTTGAACTTGTCGAAAACCTTTTTGTGACAAGTCGAGCTTTGTAGATAGTAACACTACTATCAGTGTCCGTCTTCCTCTTGAAGATCCATTTATTTAACATGGCTTGCTGATCATCGAGCAAGTCAATCAAAGTCCATACTTTGTTCTCATACATGGATCCTATCTCAGATTTCATGGCCTCAAGCCATTTCGCGGAATCTGGGCTCATCATCGCTTCCTCATAGTTCGTAGGTTCATCATGGTCTAGTAACATGACTTCTAGAACGGGATTACCGTACCACTTTGGTGCGGATCTTATTCTGGAAGACCTACGAGGTTCGGTAGTAACTTGATCTGAAGCTTCATGATCATCATCATTAACTTCCTCACTAATCGGTGTAGGCATCACTGGAACTGATTTCTGTGATGAACTACTTTCCAATTTGGGAGAAGGTACAATTACCTTATCAAGTTCTACTTTCCTCCCACTCACTTCTTTCGAGAGAAACTCCTTCTCTAGAAAGGATCCATCTTAGCAACGAATCTTGCTTTCGGATCTGTGATAGAAGGTGTACCCAATAGTTACCTTTGGGTATTCTATGAAGACGCACTTCTCCGATTTGTGTTCGAGCTTATCAGGTTGAAAACCTTTTTCATATAAGCATCACAACTCCAAACTTTAAGAAACGATAGTTTAGGTTTACTGCTAAACCATAGTTCATACGGTGTCGTCTCAACGGATTTAGATGGTGCCCTTTTAACGTGAATGCAGCTGTCTCTAATGCATAACCCCAAAACGATAATGGTAAATCAGTAAGAGACATCATAGATCGCACCATATCCAATAAAGTGCGGTTACGACGTTTGGACACACCATAGCGTTGTGGTGTTCCAGGTGGCGTGAATTGTGAAACTATTCCATATTGTTTTAATTGAAGACCAAACTCGTAACTCGAATATTCGTCTCCGCGATCAGATCGCAGAAACTTTATTTTCTTGTTATGATGATTTTTCCACTTCACTCTGAAATTCTTTGAACCTTTCAACTATTTCAGACTTATGTTTCATCAAGTAGATATACCCATATCTGCTCAAATCATCTTGTGAAGGTCAGAAAATAACGATACTTGCCACGAGCATCAACACTCATTGGATCGCATACATCGGTATGTATTATTTCCAATAAGTCAGTAGCTTGTTCCATTGTTCCGGAGAACGGAGTTTTAGTCATCTTGCCCAAAAGGCACGGTTCGCAAGCATCAAATGATTCACAACCAAGTGATTCCAAAAATCCATCTTTATGGAGTTTCTTCATGCGCTTTACACCGATATGACCCAAACGGCAGTGCCACAAATAAGTTGCACTATCATTATTAACTTTGCATCTTTTGGCATCAATATTATGAATATGTGTATCACTACGATCGAGATCCAACAAACTATTTTCATTGGGTGTATGACCATCAAAGGTTTTATTCATTTAAACAGAACAACAATTATTCTCTGATTTTAAATGAATAACCGTATTGCAATAAACATGATCAAATCATATTCATGCTCAACGCAAACACCAAATAACATTTATTTTGGTTCAACACTAATCCCGAAAGTATAGGGAGTGTGCGATGATGATCATATCAATCTTGGAACCACTTCCAACACACATCGTCACTTCACCCTCAACTAGTTTCTGTTTATTCTGTAACTCCTGTTTTGAGTTACTAATCTTAGCAACCGAACAAGTATCCAATACTCAGGGGTTACTATAAACACTAGTAAGGTACACATCAATAACATGTATATCAAATATACCCTTGTTCACTTTGTCATCCTTCTTATCCATCAAATCTTCAAGGCATTTCCGCTTCTAGTGACCATTTCCTTTGCAGTATAATCACTCAGTTTCAGGCTTTGGTCCAGCTTTGGGCTTCTTCGCGGGACTGACAACTTGCTTGTCATTCTACTTGAAGTTCCCTTTATTTCCCTTTGCCCTTTTCTTGAAAATAGTGATCTTGTCAACCATCAACACTTGATGCTCTTTCTTGATTTCTACCTTCGTCGATTTCAACATCACGAAGATCTCGGGAATCATTTTCGTCATCCCTTGCATACTATAGTTCATCACGAAGTTCTAGTAACTTAGTGATGGTGACTAGAGAATTCTGTCAATCACTATCTTATCTGGAAGATTAACTCCCACTTGATTCAAGTGATTGAAGTACCCAGACAATCTGAGCACATGCTCACTAGTTGAGCGATTCTCCTCCATCTTTTAGCTATAGAACTTGTTGGAGACTTCATATCTCTCAACTCGGGTATTTGCTGGAAATATTAACTTCAACTCGTGGAACATCTCATATGGTCCATGACGTTCAAAACGTCTTTGAAGTCCCGATTCTAAGCCGTAAAGCATGGTGCACAAAACTATCAAGTAGTCATCATATTGAGCTAGCCAAACGTTCATAACGTCTGCATCTGCTCCTGCAATAGGTCTGTCACCTAGCGGTGCATTAAGGACATAATTCTTCTGTGCAGCAATGAGGATAAACCTCAGATCACAGATCCAATCCGCATCATTGCTACTAACATATTTCAACACAATTTTCTCTAGGAACATATCAAAATAAACATATGAAAGCAACAACGCAAGCTATGGATCTACAACATAATTTGCAAAATACTATCAGGACTAAGTTCATGATAAATTTAAGTTCAATTAATCATATTACTTAAGAACTCCCACTTAGACAGACATCTCTCTAGTCATCTAAGTGATCACGTGATCCAAATCAACTAAACCATGTCTGATCATCACGTGAGATGGAGTAGTTTCAATGGTGAACATCATTATGTTGATCATATCTACTATGATTCACGCTCGACCTTTCGGTCTCCGTGTTCCGAGGCCATATCTGTATATGCTAGGCTCGTCAAGTTTAACCCGAGTATTCCGCGTGTGCAACTGTTTTACACCCGTTGTATTTGAACGTAGAGCCTATCACACCCGATCATCACGTGGTGTCTCAGCACGAAGAACTTTCGCAACGGTGCA